>NW_021144616.1:0-29921 GCF_004193775.1 Glycine soja | reverse complement strand
TATTTCCTTCTTTTCATTTCTTCCTTTTCTTTCTTTTCATTCCTCCCTCTCCATTTTCTCTTTGGAGATCGGGTTTTAGCAATCTATTTGCTCTCCCTTGAGGAGATTCCGTGTCCTTTGCTTCGGGGAAAGGATGAGGATCTTTTTATAGCCAAGGTTCAAATAGTCTAAGTTGTGTCTCAATGGGTCTTTTATTGTGGAGCCCGATCTTGATATCTAGGGCAAAACAAATTCGTGTGTCAAGGTGTCGTCTCGGGCCGAACTTCCATATTATTCCACAAGGCACCGCAACAATGATGATTGAAACAATGTGCAAAATTAGTCATGGCCACAGCCAGTGGGCACTCAAGCATCCCGTTTATGGCATTGTGATACTACAGTTGGGAATTTACACAAACAGACCCAACGTTTCCAAATTATGTCTTTCATCAGTTCAATGAATCCATCCATTCTTATCTCGGTTATTCAGGAAAATAAACTCTTACGTCAGTCCCTTGTTTCCAGAAGATATGTTTGCTCTCTACGAATGATTTATGCTTCCTAACCATAACATGCCGACCTTCGAGGTCTTTCTTTCTTTTCCTTTTTGTTTTTTTCTTTTCTCTTTTTTTTATATTCACAAAAAACTATACATCCATTGCCCTCTATGAGAACAACTTTCCTTTGTACACCTACATTCCTATACATAACGAACTTTTTCTGTGCACACACGCATTAAAACCCTTTATCTTTATGCAACACGGTCATATACAAACCCTATTATGTCAAAGATCTCCTTTTTTCATTTTTTCCAACACACACCCGTAGTTTATACAAAAAATTCTTTACATACACTTGTCGTTCATATACACAAAAATTCTTTTCACACATATTTACACACACAAAATCCTTCTATTTTCTTTTACATATATAAAAAACTATTTTCTTTCTTTATATACATAGACACGACATTTGTTCACAACGCTTCTTTCTTTTTATCAGGATTTTTGGTTCATTTATTTTTAGGACGACGTTCCTAAATGAAAAACTCTACACGGTTCTGAATTTTAACAAACACTATTGACAACAACGAAGTAAGCACTAACGTAACAGTTTAAATGACATGTATGCACAAAACAAGAGTCAATCAAAAGGAAACAAACATTAGTCCCTCAGTTTATACAAAAAACAAAATGATACATAACAGATAAAAAAGGAAACAAAAAAAGAGAATATGCATCTAGGGACCTCCCGATCATGTGGCTTCGCTCCCTCCCAAGAAATCGAGCAAATCGGTCATCTCCTCGTCCATGCGGGCCTCATCTGCATCGCCGGGAGCCTCTGCGGGTGCCTCCCCTGCCTGGGCCTCAGGCCAATCCCTGGGCCATGCGACCTCTGCCCTGAACTGATCCGGAGTAGGGCATGGAAAAGGAGGGAAACCCTGGCTCTGCAGGCTAAGGTTGAGCTGGTAGAGGCAGCCATGGGTCTGCAAGTGCGCCCTGTGGTTGGCCGCCTGCTGGCAAACCAAATTCCGTAAATACCGCTCCGTGTCAAATGACCCAGCTGGGTCAGCCTGAGGAGGTGGCGGCGGTGCATCTGGGGCTTGCGGGTCGCCACCCTGCGCCTGTCTGGGCGTGTAATACTTCTCTATGAAAGCCCGGGTGATCGGCAGTCGAATCACCTTACTAGGTGTGACAGGAACCCTGAACGACTGGCAGAGACCCGTGATCAATGTCGAAAAACCCAGGGCCCTGTTAGACTTATCTAGGTCTAGAAGGTGCCTGGTAGGTGGCATACCTACAAATAAATAAATGGCATCAACGATCAGTTGAGCCACATGAATGTTCATCCGTGTCAGGATGGCATACACCAGCTGACACTTCGGCAGAGGGAGGTCGGAATTATGATCGCTGGGTAGGATGTTGCTGAGCAGCAACGTCATCCATGTCTGGGTCAAGGTAGTCATGTTGGTGCGCATGATTCGCACCCGTCTCCCGGCAACAGTCCAGGCAAAATCTTGACCTGGTATGCATAGCAGCTGAGCGATGGCCTCCTCATCAAATCCATCGGCCTGGTTCCTCCTCTGGCCGTATTCGCACTCCTAGCCCTCCTCCAATACTAGCAGATATCCCAGGAACTGACTGAGTGTGGCGTCCCTAAATTAATGACTGGTTTAATAGTAATGATTTAAATAACGAAAACCATGGTAAATTTTTTTTCTTCTTTTTCTTTTTCATTTCTTTCTCTTTTCACAATGATTAGGTTTAGAAGGAAAATCCTCACTATAAAGTCCTGAATGGCCAGTTCACAACTCTATTCGGAGTCATTTCTTTCTTAACACTCGAAATCTCTAAACTATTTGTTGTTTAAAAAAGGAATAATGTACCAGCCATTACTTTAGGCCGTCACGTGAAAATAAAAGGATGAAATACGGTCGATAAACTCTTTTACAAATAAAGTTTGTTAATGCTTTCCTTTCAAATAACAAGATTAAACATAAATGCATTCATCATTTAAAGCTGTCCAAAATATGGGAGTTTTACAAAATACATAGTGTCTTCCAGAGCAAAGGTGTCCACAGTGGTGGCTTCAGCTACATGTATACAATCATCAAATTCCTATACAATAGGTCTACCCATACAAAAACAAAAGAGTAAACCTAACAGTCAGTCCTAGATACACCCACCCTCAAAAAGCATATAAAACTAGTCCATGGAACTGTCCACTATGATGAAGAGCCTCCACTGGTCGCCATCTCTCTCGGGCCACTATCCTCCGTAGAGTCTGCCTCAGATGCCGACATGACTTCCTCGGAAGAATCCACCTCTGGAAGTGGGTCCTCATCACCCTCTAGAAAGTCAAGAGCATCCACAGCAGGCTCAGGAGGTAGCTCCTCGGGATCCTCCTCAGGGTCTTCCTCGGATGACGTCACCTCGATCACTTGGACTGGCTCCGCTAGACGGTATGGTGTAGGTGTGGGTAGTATCCACTCCACAGTGCGCTGAAGCGTGCGCACAGGTTCATCTGGATGCACCAAAGAAGTCGCCGTAAATCGAATAGTGCCCCGAAATCGGCACCTCGTGTTGCCTTCGAGGGTCTCCCAGGCTCCCTCTAGGCACTCCATCTCTACTCGATCATGGATTAGCTGCGCCGCCATCACGATCTACAAGGAAGAAAAGAAAGGGGTAGACTCTTTCACAAGAATCTAACTATGCCGCAACACAATTCGTCTCATAGCCACTACATGCAAGAAAAAGGGGTATCTTAAGGCTTTTCATCTCTGGTAATCGATTACACAGCCTTGGTAATCGATTACCAGAGGCCAAACTTGAATCACACAGCTTCAGAACATGAAAACCTGAAATAGGCACTGTGTAATATATTACCCTGGTAATCGATTACCAGTGACCCATTCCTCTGTGTAATCGATTACACAGACTGGTAATCGATTACCAGAGGCCTCTACAACCTGCTGCCTTCAATTCTAAGCTTGGTAATCGATTACACCCCCTTGGTAATCGATTACCAGAAGCCCCCATAGCTTGCTGACCTCGTTTTCAAGCCTGGTAATCGATTACAACCCTTGGTAATCGATTACCAGAGACCATCTTAGCCTCCTGTCTTCATTTTTAAGCCTTGTAATCGATTACCCACCCTTAGTAATCGATTACCAGAGGCCATAACCCATATATCACACAAGATTCACAGCTGGCCAGCCACCACACAAGCCTCCTTGCTTTGTGGTCTTTGTTCCTTTTATCTGTTGACTGCCAGGAGCTTGCCTGCTTAGGTACATCACAGGTACATCACAGGTTTCACCCTTCTACACTTCCTCATCTCAAGCTTGTAGGATTATGGGGTACCCATCACATGTGGTACTAGGTGGCGGTCGGGCGATGGTGCACAACAAATTTTCCACATCCACAAATCGCGCATAAACCTACCATCCCCTGTTGCCCACCTCCAACTGAGCTCACGTACTCCCATGTAGCCCAAATCCTCGTTTCTCTCAACACCGGGTCCCCATCAATCCTCCCAAGCTTCCCCAACATCCAAGTAATTCAACATTCAAACAACACAAACTATCACAGCCAAGAAAACAGGGCAAAGGCAGAAAACTCTGCCCAAAACACCAACCAAAATCACAGCTTTTCTCACTTAAAGACCCCAGTAACAATTCCTTCGTTCTAGTTCGTTAACCGTTGGATCGACTCAAAAATTTCACTGGAAGTCTCTAGTACAAAAACCTACATTTTGACCGTTGGGATCTACTAGTAAACACCCAGAACTCATTCTGCATCACTCTTTCCACAACCAGCAAATACATAGCATTTTTTTCTGCACTTATGCAAAATTCTGCTGCACAATTTCACAGCAAAATTCTGCATAAAGTGCAGATTTCGAAAACCACACTTCCCCTCATCCAATCTTGCTCAAATCAAATCCTACAAGTCCCAAATCATGTATCAATCATGTCTAAACCAAAGTCAAGCTTCAAAACACAGCAACACAAAATCTAGGTGTCCCATACCCCTCAATTTAATAGATTTTCTAGGTTTGAGAAGTGAAATTGAGAATGAGGTAAATTTGAAGCAAACTCTTACCTCACACAAGTCTATAACATCAATCTAAACTTGCTCAAACTGGATTTACACCTAAAATTCCACCGAATCAAAATTTGACTCCTCCACACCCAATTTTGCCCTAGAAATGGCTCTTGGTTCACTTTGGTCATTTGTTTTTCTCTCTAGCACAGTCCAAGCTTTCTCATAAGTCCTAAATGACATTTCAAGCTAGGATTAACTCACTTTAACCTCCATTTACCACAGAATCCAGATTTAACCTTCCAACTCTCAAGGCCTCACTCTTTTTCCACTCATAACACCACATTCTCACTTTCTAACCCTAGGTTAACTCTACCCTTCATCTCTAACAGTTTTCCATAAGCAATTTCAGCACATAAACATCACAAGCATCATCATAAGAACCCTAAAACTGAATGGGTAAGCTTAACTCATCCAAACATGGCAAGTTCAACATGCTTTCAACAAATTTCTTCACAAATAACTATCATGAAGCAGAAAACTAGCAAAACTACCCATCATATCTCCCAAAACCCCATACCCACGAAAATCAAGAGAGAAAGAAGTCCACCCAAACCTGAAATTTCGAAGTCCCACACGTAGAGACGCGCTTCACGACTCCGAAAATGCCCTCCTTTCGCGATTTGGAGCAGAAATGGGCACCAAAGGTTGAAGCTTTGTTGGGCAACAATGGTGGATGAAGAAGAAGGAGAAAAGCAACGTGAGGGAGAGGGAGAAAGAGCTGTCTGAAATTTCTGGGCTGAGTGAGGAGAGAGAATACAGCTTTTTGGTTTTAAATAAAGGGTTTTCTCTTTTTCTATTATTTTATTTAAGCTATGCCACATGTCCCCATTTGAGTGGAGCAAAAAGGGCCCACTTTCTCTTTTGATTGTGACCCATACTCAGCCACAAAAAGTGAGAAAAACCTGACCTTTGAAACGCTAAAATCCTGCCTCGGTTTGCGTGCCATTTCTCTGGTTCCAGTTCCTCGCGCTTCTCTGCGTCCGTCGGGGCCAATTTTCGAAAGCAAGCAATATATATATCAAAACGCTCAGAATAAAACCCCGAGCGTGGTTCAGAGGTTGGTTCGTTAAATTTTAAGTCGCACACAAAACGATGATATTTAGACTAATTAATTAAGAATTAACCCATAACCTCCTAGTTATGGATTTCTCTTCCTTAATTAGCCTAACCCGCATATCTTGCCCCCACTATTCCTACTTCTATCAAGAACATGTATGCATATACACTGAATAATACTTATATATATATATATAATAATTCAAAATACATCGTTTCCAAAAATTTCAGGTAGAAATTTCCAGGATGTCACACTGAGGGCGTCTGCATCGAAAGGAATCCACTGGCCCCTTACCCATGACCGGAGGTCCCGTACGCCCTCCTCTGTAGGCCAAGCATTGGCGTAAAACTCGAGAATCTGTGTACTCGTCGTCCCTGAGCTGGACGCGTCTCTCTCGGTGGAAGGACCATCCCTTGATGGCTTTGAAATGCTGCTGGTGCTCAGCGCTCCTGAAACGATGGCTATCGAACTCGGGAGCGGCACTAGTCCCTGCGGCCGCGGCGTTCTTCCTAGATCTCTTTGAGGCAAGCTTCCTTGGGGCCATTTCCTATGAAGACAAACATTTGGAAAGTTAGTCTACAGGATAATGCTTATTTTAACACAAAAATGATATGCTAATCTTTCCGATTTAGAACAAACTCATGCACACATTAATGTAGCACATTTATGAACATGCGTATGTGTAAAATATCCTACTATTTATGTCAACATACAAGAACATTCAACACATTCTAGTTACCACACATATATATATACATCTTTGAAAAGAACACACATTCTCGTGCTCAAGGCATTGTGTCAAAATTTACACCTAATCACATCTTAAATATTCTGCTATCACAAACTACCTATACATATTTGAAGTATTTAACACACAAATTTATGTTGTTTCACTCACATTTTTTTATATGCACATTGGAAAGCTAATTACGTCATGCGCATACTTGCATTTGAAAAGGAAATTCCATGCCATCTATATACATTTGAGGGATAATTCCACACCATATATCCATACCATTGAAAGGTATTTTCCATGTTTCCTAGATGCAAAGTATCCCTCATGGGGGCAGCCAAATTCTTAGTAGAAAACCCTCTCAAGCATGTCCTAATTTTCATGTTTTTCCACTTTCAAAACAAAAATTTAGATTTTTAGACATAAGCCATGTTTCCTTGCATTGAAGCTAAGAGCTTGGGTTTCTAAGCTTAGAACTGCATTTGGGCACCTATTCTGAATCCTCTATGTTGTCCCTATGTATATAAAACAATCCCACAATCCCAATCTTACAAAACCATATTCATATGTCATTGAGGCATTTCACCGAGCACTTGGTGGGCGCATGTTTAGGCATAAATTGCAAGAGAATGGGGGCAATGTGGCATGCCCCATTGCTTCAAAATACAACATAGGCCTAAGGCCATTCCCTACAACCCCTCAATTCAAACAAATCAAGCATAAAAAGCAATCCAAAACTGCCCCACAAATATGAGTACATTCTCAAAATTTAGAGCACTAAAAGATGAACAAAAGGCACCAATGGAAAGCTAAAAACTCAAGGATTGAATACTTACTTGCTGGAGTGAGTAGGAATACCAAAAATGAAAGCAAAATGCAACCAAAAGTGGCTTGGGGAAGCAAAAACCGCAAGCCTCGTGAGTTCTCTCTTTTTGAATGAGAGGGGGGGGGGGGAGTTTTTGGGTGCAGAAAACGTTCCCCTCCCTCCTTTTTTATAATCTGGTGCAGGGGTTGCTCACCTAGGTGAGCTCAGCTCACCCAGGCGAGCTAACCTGCCAAATTTTTTTTTTAAGGGGAAACACAACCATGGCCCCCCTACTTAAGTTAGATCAGGCATTCATTACTTATTTTAAACAAAAAATAGTAATAATTAATGTAAATTCAAAGGATACTGGGCTGCCTTGCAGCGATGTTTTCTGCTTGTCCAGCACCGGGAAGGGATGACAACTTGTCGGTCGTGACCCTATCCTCCATTTGCATCCGTCCCTAAGTACCTGAAAGTAGGAAGCAAACAATGCGCAGCAAATCGTGACCGGGCCATCGTCTTACCTTGGTTGATTTCTGCCGTCAACTTTGTCTTGACTTCTGACCATGGCCTAAGACGATTCTGCCCCTGTTATCACAAAATATGCATGTGTATGTGCATGCATGAATGTTTTCAATGCAATGATCTTCTTAGTGAAAGCTGGTTAGGTTCATTTTTAAATAAGCGTTTGGGGCACCCCATGAACTGAGCGAAAAGGACTCAAGTTATTACAAACTAACACAATGTTTAAAACCAAAGTGAGGACTGAAGCCTCAACCCATCTTCTCTTCTTTTAAAGAAACGTGACGAGACAATTACAACGGATGGGAATCCCTGGAGGAAACCAAGAAGAACAAAAAACTCAGAAAATAAGGTCCCCCTCGTTGAATTCGGGGCCCACTTCCCTCGATTATCCTTAACGGCGTGGGATATCTTTTTTAGCACAAGGTCCCCCTCGTTGAACTTGCGCGGGTGTACCTTCTTGTCGAACGCGTTCTTTATCCTTTGTTGATACAGGCGCCCATGGCTCATGGCCGTCAAACGCTTACCTTCAATAAGGTTGAGTTGGTCGCATCGTGTTTGAGCTCACTCTGACTCTCCTAGGCCTGATTCCACTATTATCTTCTGGGAGGGGACCTCTACCTCAAATGGGAGTACCGCTTCCATCCCATAAACCAAGGAATACGGCGTTGCCCCAGTAGAAGTTCGTACCGAGGTTCTATATCCATGTAGGGCGAAAGGCAACATCTCATGCCAATCTTTGTATGACACCGTCATTTTCTGAACAATCTTCTTAATATTCTTATTTGCAGCCTCTACAGCCCTATTCATCTTTGGCCGATAAGGGGTGGAGTTATGATGCTGGATCTTGAAATCCTCGCACATTTCCTGCATCATTTTGTTGTTCAGATTGGTGCCATGGTCAGTACTGATCTTCTTAGGGAGTCCGTATCAACAAATTAGCTCCCTCTTTATGAATCTGACCACCACACTTCTCGTGACATTAGTATAAGAAGCCGCTTCGACCCATTTGGTGAAGTAATCTATCGCCACAAGAATGAAGCGATGACCATTCGAAGCTTTGGGTTCGATGGCCCCAATGACATCTATTCCCCACTTGGAAAAAGGCCAAGGGGCGGACATAACATTCAGAGGATGTGGCGGAACATTGACATTGTCCGCGTATGCTTGACATTTATGACATTTCCTTACATGGGCGCAGCAATCGCTTTCCATAGTGAGCCAGTAATAACCGGCTCTAAGGATCTTCCTGGCCATAGCATGCCCATTGGCATGTGTCCCAAATGAACCCCCGTGGATTTCCTCAATCATGTAGTTTGCCTCTTTGGCATCTACGCATCGTAGGAGGGTCATGTCGTGGTTTCGTTTGTACAGGATGGTACCACCCACAAAGAAACTAGTAGCCAATCTCCTTAACGTTCTTTTGTCATTGTCGGAAATCCCTGGTGGATATTCTTTGTTCTCAACATATTGTTTGATGTCGAAGTACCACGGTTTCCCATCCCGCTCTTCCTCTATCGCACAACAATGTGTCGGCTTGCCCTGAGATCTGAATTCGATGTACGGCAGATCCCCGTGTGGGCAAGTTGAAACATGGATGCCAGGGTGGCCAATGCATCGGCCATTTGGTTCTCTTCCTGAGGTATGTGGTGGAATGAAATGTCGTCAAAGCATTCGGCTAACTTCAAGATGTGAGTTTGATAGAGTATCAACTTCGGATCCCTAGTTTCCCATTCTCCTCTCAACTGGCGTATTACCAAAGCCGAGTCTCCATACACTTTGAGTAGCTTTACATCAAAATCAATGGCCGCTTGAATCCCAAGGGCGCACGCTTCATATTCGGCCATATTGTTGGTACAATCGAAACCCAGCCTGGCCGTGAAAGGAATACACTGATCATCCGAGGACACAAGGACTGCCCCTACTCCATGGCCCAAAGCATTAGATGCCCCATCGAAGCAGACAATCCATTTTTCTATGTTCTCATGCGTCCGCTTCTCTTCGAACAGGGCCATGATGTCTTCATCTGAGAACTCAGGGTGCATCGGCCGATAATCCTGGAGGGGTTGCTGGGCCAAATAATCTGCCAAGGCGCTTCCCTTTACCTCCTTTTGGGTGACGTACACAATATCGAATTCAGATAGTAGTACCTGCCACCTAGCGATTCGTCCCGTGAGGGCCGGTTTCTCAAAGATGTATTTCACGGGATCCATTTTGGAAATAAGCCACGTGGTATGACTGAGCATGTACTGCCTAAGCCGATGTGACGCCCATACCAGGGCGCAGCACATCCTTTCCAGCATTGAGTAATTCATCTCACATGCGGTAAACTTCTTGCTTAGATAGTAAATGGCTTGTTCCTTTTTCCCAGAATCATCGTGCTGACCCAACACGCACCCCATAGACTCGTCTAACACAGCCATGTATAGGAAAAGAGGTCTTCCTGTTACAGGTGGCATGAGCACTGGGGGGTTTGTGAGGCTCTGTTTGATCTTCTCGAAGGTCTCTTGGCAGTCGCTGTTCCCCAGGACCGCCAGGTTCTTACGTAATAGCTTAAAAATGGGCTCACATGTAGGGGTGAGTTGCGAGATAAATCTCGCGATGTAATTCAACCTGCCCAAGAAACCTCGAACCTGCTTCTCCGTGCATGGTTCCAGCATTTCAAGAATGGCCTTCACTTTCTCGGGATCTATCTCTATCCCTTTCTGACTTACGATGAATCCCAGCAACTTCCCCGACTTTACCCCGAAGGTGCACTTGGTTGGGTTTAGCTTTAGTTGGTATTTCCGCAACCTTCCAAACAGCTTACGCAGATTGACGAGGTGTTCGTCCTCAATTCAAGATTTGGCAATCATGTCATCTACGTAGACCTCTATCTCCTTATGCATCATGTCATGGAACAACGCTACCCTGGCACGCTGATAGGTTGCCCTAGCATTTTTCAGCCTGAAGGCCATCACTTTATAGCAGAACGTTCCCCATAAGGTGAGGAAAGTAGTCTTCTCCAAATCTTCGGGTGCCATCTTTATCTAATTATACCCTGAGAAACCATCCATAAAAGAGAAAAGGGCGAACTTGGCTGTATTATCTACCAATATATCAATGTGTGGCAGGGGAAAATTGTCTTTAGGACTGGCTCGGTTTAAGTCCCGCTAGTCTACACACATTCGCACCTTGCCATCCTTTTTCGGGACCGGGACAATGTTGGCCACCCACTCTGGGTATCGAGCTACAACTAAGAAACCTGCATCGAACTGCTTTCTCACTTCTTCTTTGATTTTTAAAGACATTTCGGGTCTCATCCTTCGTAGCTTTTGCTTAACCGGGGAAGACCCAGGATTCAATGGCAACTTATGCTGCATAATGTCAGAGTCCAGACAGGGCATGTCTTGGTAGGACCATGCAAAGACGTCTTGATATTCTTCAAGAAGGGTTATCAAGCCTTGGCAGATAGGTGCGGTCATACTGGTTCCTACTTTTACTTCTTCCTTTCCCTCTCCGGTCCCTAAGTTTACCAGTTCGGTTTCCTCTTGGTGAGGCTTCATTTCGCGTTCTTCCTGAGCGATCAACCTCTCCAACTCTGGTGAGAGGGCGTCCTCTTCCTCTTCTTCGTTCATCGTTTGGCTTACATCTCGGTCGAAATCAATTGTCAAACCCTCGTCGTTAGGATCCTCAAAGAATCGACCCTCATATCTATACCAATCAAAACAAAAGAAACAAAAACATGCAAAATGATATGAGAAAAGATGGAACTGCAAGAACAGATGAAACAAGATCTCTTTGTTTATTTAATAAGGTAGGTTTCACAAAACAAAAGAGAAAGGAATCTATAGCCTCTAATTACATTGAATCAGCGGTATAGACCTTTGACTGGCTTATCACGCGCCAGTTCCCCACTTGGGAATCGGGATGGCATGGTTGCACGAAATTTGGCGGGTCTTCAGGGAACTCCTCTCCTACTGCTACCACCTCTTCCTCGGACATTATTCCGGCACTGGTGAAACACTGGCTAACATGGTGGGGCCATCCCTATCCGCCCGGAATCTTGATGGCGCATTTCTCCTTCCTAGCATCTCGGGTTCATACCCCAACCCATATTTGTTCGGGTTTCCTCTAATATCGACCACGTCGGCATTCCCGAGGCCGTCCTTGCCCAGACCCATTCCGGGCTCATATCCGTGCTTGAGCATCACCCGTGCCACCATTATGGCCGCATTGGAGAGAGAAGGTAGCAACGGGCTCGTTTCCACAGAGGCACAACTCACCACCTCGAAGGATTGGAAAGTTGTTTCCAAAGATTCTACTGTTGCTTCTACATATGGTGCGGAGGAGGGGCAGCTCACCAACATATCCTCTTCGCCTGACACTATCACCAAAAGTCCACCAACCGCGAACTTCAATTTCTAGTGAAGCGTCGAAGGGACCACTCCCAGCGCATGAATCCAAGGTCTTCCCAAGAGGCAGCTGTAGGCGGGATTTATGTCCATCACTTGAAAAACCACATTGCAAGTGTGGGGGCCTATCTGAATGGGGATGTCGATTTCCCCCATCACTTCCCGCTGACTACCGTCGAAGCCTCGAACCACCATTGAACTTGGTTTTAAACGTGACGCACTAAAAGGAAGCTTCTCCAAGGTGGTCTTTGGCATCACATTTAAACTTGAACCATTGTCGTTGAGTACCTTCACGACGACATGGTCCATACATCTGACTGACACATGTAGAGCCTTGTTGTGCCCTCTCCCCTCAATGGGAATTTCTTCTTCCGCAAACGCGATATAATTATTGGTGGTTATATGATTAACAATGCCTTCAAAACCCTCAACTGAGATGTCGTGTGCTACATGGGCTTCGTTGAGGACTTTTATCAACAGTGCACGATGAGGCTCAGAGTTTATGAGCAATTCGAGTAAAGAGATTCTCATCGGAGTTTTATTCAGTTGCTCAACTACTTTAAACTGGCTTTGTTGGATGAGACGAAGGAACTCATGAGCCTCTTCCAAAGTCTTTCCTTGAAGACCTTTTTTCTTCTCAGCTCCCTTTACCACCGAAGGATCTACTTCTTTTGAGGGGGCGGCTATGTCTGTGGGCTCTTGGACCATGGGCGCTTTCCCCTTGGATGGCAATTCCGTCGAGTGAGGGGGAGCGAACACCCGGCCACTGTGGGTTACGCCACTGAGGCCGGTGATGTTGGTCACCTTGGCTGACAAGGAGCCAACTTCGGTTGCAACTCTTTCTCCAAAAGCGGGAGGGGTATACTTCCACGGAATGGCCTTATTGCTTTGATATGCAAACGACGTCGGCTTAGGCGTTGTCCGGGGGTACTTGGGTGTGGAGCCGGTCCCTTTCCTAGTGAAACATATTACTAGGGCTTTGGGGGAACCTTCTTTTCTTCCGACTGCATGAAAATCTATGGTTCTTCCCTCCCTCCTTTGGACACTTGGAGCTGCCCCCAGTCCATGAGCCGTTGAAGCAATTCTTCCACCGCGGGACAGGTTTCCATGTCATGTGACTCCCCGAGGTGAAACAAACATTCGTCCCTTTCGTCTCCGCCGCGGGAGACCATGCATGCCGCTTGCAGTGACTGGTAGATGAAGCTTCTAGATGTAGCCACATCTTCTAATCTCTTTGCCCCCGATGGGCCATGCTCTTCAATGGCATTTACGCTAGCCCCTCCATGACTGGCTAGTGGGTTGGTTTTAACGTTGGGGCCCCCCTCTTGGAATGATGGCCAACCGGCATTAATTAGGTGTTGCACCTTATATTTGAACGGCAGGCAGGAGTCAATGTTATGTCAGGGGGCTCCACTATGGTATGCACACTTGGCATCCGAGTTGTACCCCTTGGGGTATGGTGGCTGGAAGACCTTCCCGGGTATGGCCACCACCAAATGATTTTCCAATAATGAAGGCCACAACTCGGAGTATGCCATGGGAATAGGAGAGAAATCATCTCTCGGGGGGGGGGGGGGGGGGGGGGCGGGGTGCGCCGTGCATTATTATAGCTCGCGCCAGGACTTGTATTATTGGCTGGCCGGGGTGTGGCTGGACCTGTGTGTTGGGCAGGCGTTCTTTCTATTGTGGGTGGTCCTTTTACTTGAGTTGGGAGGGAGCTCCCAGTTTGGATTGAAAAGTTCGGGGGGCTGGGCTGGTATGAGTTTTGGATATTTTGGGGTGCTTTCATCCATGTTGGGGCGGTGGTGACCGCGTGAGTATCTCCTTCTTTTTTCCTCGTGCCGACCACTGGGGCTCTTCTGTTGTTGTTGGGGGCCATGTTGGAGGCATATTCAAACTTGCCTTTTCTCAGCCTGGACTCGATCCTTTCTCCGGCGAAGACGAGGTCCGCAAAGTTAGCTGGCATGTACCCTATCAGCTTCTCATAGTAGAATGTAGGCAACGTATCTACCATAATTGTGATCATCTCCCTCTCAGTCATGGGCGGGACGACTTGGGCTGCAAGGTTTCTCCACCTTTGGGCATATTCTTTAATGGACTCATGTTCTCGCTTGGTCATGCTCTGAAGCTGGTTCCGATCAGGAGCCATATCCGTGTTGTATTGGTACTGCCTAATGAAGGCAGTTGCCAAGTCTTTCCATGACCAGACCTAAGAAGCTTCCAGATTGGTATACCATGCCACTGCTGCTCCGGCTAAGCTGTCTTGAAAGAAATGCATCAACAACTTTTCGTCCGTAGAATATGCCCCCATCTTTCGGCAATACATCCGAAGATGTCCTTTTGGACATGTCGTCCCTTTGTATTTATCAAAATCTGGTACTTTGAACTTGGGAGGGATGACGATGTCAGGTACCAGACACAGATCCGCCAAATCTGAGAACGGGTAGTTGCCGAGGCCTTCTACCGCCCTCAGCCTCTCTTCAAGTAAATCAATCTTTCCCTTATCTTTTGCAAAGGGAACGGATTCTTTAACGGGTGCGGGTAGAGACGGGACATGGCGGACTATGTTTGGTTGGGGCAATTCATGGGGGGCCGGATCCTTGAGGGGCAGTAGAGGGCCTAGACGGGCATCTTCTTCATTGTCTTCTTGCAGGGGATAATCGGCATAAGGAGGGAGTTGCCCCTCGAAGGTAGGGGCTTGGTTTAAATCGTCCGGAGCGGTACGGGGAGTGAAGTCTGGAGGCAAGCCATAAGGGTAAGCTTGAGGACTATACCTCCGACCGAACACCGTCGTGTTTCTATCTCGGCCTAAGTTTATTGTGGGTTGTAGCACCGGTTCCGCTTCCCTAGCTGTATTGGAGGCGGTCGCCGTGGCATTATCCTCTATAGTTTTCTGAAGCTTTAGCATGGCCTCCGTGATAGAAGCCATTTGATCTTTAAAGGTCGATAGGTCGGCCTTCATCTGTTCTTGCACTCCCTCTTCATTATCCATTTTTCTGGATCGAGTGTTATAGGGGTGCCTCTGCACTTTCTTAGTTATTGTGAGTTCCCTAAAGAAACAAACAATGGTGAGTATGCCACCAAAACATGAATATGCTAATGAATGATCGGAGCACTTGGATCCACCTCAAGATTTTTAGATAACGTGATGAGTTTCAGAACTTCTCGTTTTATAAAAAGGAACAAAGCTTTTATCTAGCCAAGATCATACAAAAGTGTTACAACAGAACCTAACAGTTTCTAATTATATGGGCCATCAAATCTATCATGTGTTGACAGTAGTTGATTAGCTCATGAATTTCCTCAGGGGCTGTACACACTTCAGCGATGGCTTTTGCTTTGGCTAATAGTTGCGGGAGGTCTTGACTTCCATTCAAGGTCAAGGCGAACCTATCCATCCACATGGTCGCTTCTTGATGCAATGCATCAATCACCCTCCCTCTTGCTTCATTCTCGGCGTACGCTTGTGCGAAGTCCTCTACTAGCTTTTGTTCATGGGTCAACGACTGGTTTAACTCTTCCTTGTATTGCCCTATGATAGCTAGCATGCTTTGCTCCGTGGCTTCCAAGTGTTGAGCCAAACTCCTTTTGGATCTAGAGCAAGCAGCTAACTCTTCCTTTAAGATCATGCCATGCACCCGTGACTTGTCCCTTTCCTCTCTCCGGAGCTTGAGCTCATTGTTGCTGCCCCACAAAGCTCCTCGTAATTTATCTTGGCCATGTTCCTCCTTGCGGGCCCTTTTGGTTTCTTGTTCAAGGGCTCTTGCAGTGGCCGCATTTTCCTCTCGTAACTCGGTGCACTCTTTCCGGATGTTTGTAGCGGCTGTCTTGAATTTTTCTTTGGCGAGTCTTGCCTTCCCTAGCTCTAATTTTAGAGCTTGGACTTCTTCATCTTCCTTTGGAGCTTCGAAGTTCTTCTCATCGATAAATTTCAACTTGGAGAGCCAATCTAACCCTCGCGTATGAGCTCTTAGCCATTCATGAGAACCACCGATGACGCCATTACGGATGCCCCTAAGTTCTTTATCTTTCCTCAACGGACTTCTCCATGCCTTGTGGACTCTTTGTACAACCTCGAGACTTTGCGCGCCGAAATCTCTCACAAGGAAAGGCGAGAGGTTCTCTTCCATTGGCGCTCCCCTCATGGGGTACCCTAGCTGTCTTATGGCAAGTGCGGGATTATAGTTAATACAACCTCTCGTCCCTATCAACGGAACATTAGGGTAGTCCCCACATGAGAAGAGAACTCCCTCCTTTCCTTCCTTCCATCAAGGAAACCAATTAATTGTGCTGCCTTCTATCCCAGCCAAGTGTTGGTCCCAATCGACTTTTCTTTTTTCGACGCACGAGCGATAACTTTGAAGCGGACACGGGTGTCTTATGTCTTGTTGGAATAGGTGTGAAACCAACCACACACAAAGAGCGGGCAAGCAGCAGACGATCCGTGCGCTGTTCTTCTCGCACCTTTGGTCAAATGTATCGAATAAGTCCACCAAGATAGCCACCACTGGGCTTTCCTTGCTATGGTGATATGCAAGGAAAGCATCAATTGCGGCTAGGTCCACCAAACCATCCACGTTCGGAAAGAGGACAACCCCAAAGATCAGAAAAGCTAGTATATCCGCAAACGGGACCCACTTCTCTTGACTTGCCATATCCCTTCCCTTGCCTTCCAAGTATTTCCGCGGTAGGCCCACTACGCCGTTTCGAGTTTGCTTCATGCGATCCAACTCTCTTGCCGAATCTCTGACCACAGCTGCAATCTTACTCATGGAGGGAAGAAACCTGGAGAAAAGATACGGTTTTCTTCCCCCAAGAGGGCATCCTAATATCTCCTCAAACTCTTCAATAGTCGGTACCATTTGGAAGTCCCCAAACATGAAGCATCTCAACGGCTGGTCATAGTATTGGGCGAGGGATACAACAGCTTCCGTAAATACCTCCGCTACGGTCAAATCTAAAATCTTTCCATACACTTTGCGGAAGGCTTGCCTTTGGAGAGGTCCCATCAATCGTCCCAACTCCTTGAGACTGGTGACATCTAGACCCTTAATCTTGACTTGATAAAATCTTTTTCCGTTTTGATTTGTCCCCATCATTTACCTAAAAAAGGGGTGGATCAAGACTCTGATATGAATGATGCAATGTGCATGCATGAAACGGAAAGAAAACACAACAAAGGGGTAATTTACATATACGAGATAAAAAAGATCCATCTTTTTAATACTACGTTTTAGGCATTATGGCACCTCAACGTGTGTATTAAAAAGTGATGTATTGCTCTAGAGAAACAAAATATCACTAGCAAAACTATAATTTACGTGCTATTCGAAGAAAAATGCATGAGAACAAATGGCACGGAGCGTGTTCGCTCCATGCCCCTATTTGGGAACCTATAGGACAATATCTAGGGGTCTCTAATAACTACTCCCAACAATTCATAACTCACATGACCCTTTTCTAGAGGTATCATCACTCAATATAATAACATTGTGGCGGTATGGAATACCGGCGACAACATATTATAAAGAGAGAAAGCTCTAGATGAGGTTTCACTATTATCAAGCAAGTCGGAGACCTAGCATGATCATAGATTCACCTCCACTCCTTAGATTCCCATGAACCCGGGTATAGGGCCCCTTTCAAATCCTTTTTTAATGAATTTTTGTGGACAAGCTTGACTTTGCGGGTTGATTTTAGCCTTAGTTTCACTTTAGTTATTAGTCAATTCAATTAAGAAAGAGAAATCCCAAAGAAAAACGTCCGATTGATTTTTTTTGCTTTATTTTACTAAAAGGTATTTTTTGATTATTATATTATTATTTTACCTCTTTTTTGATTTCCAACGTGGTTACGGCACGACCGAACGGTCGGATTTCATTTTAACAGAAATTAACGGATATTACAAATCAAATGATCGATGAAAATTTATTTTATTTTTTTATTAGGCGAGAAATGACTTAAATAAATGACTGAAGCACGTCAAAAGAGGGTACGGAAAGTAAATGAAACGAGAAATAAAAGTACACGAAACAAATGGGGACCACCACGAGTACATAGAATGAATTGAAAAGCTTGGTTTGGGGTACTTACCGGTTGAAGACCGAAGAAAAACGAAGAACGAACGATGAATGTCGAAGAACGGTTGAAAATCTTCGCGTAATTACCCACGGAAACGTTACGGAAGCGCCTCGGCTTGGATTTTCTTCACGGAAACAATTTTCCTCAGCAATTTCAAGAGAATACGAAGTGCCAAGAAGGCTGAACCCCTTCCTTCTTCATTCCTCCCCCTATTTATAGCAAAATAGGGGAGGAGCTTGCCACCCAGCTCACCCAGGCGAGCTCAGCTCGCCCTGGTGAGCCAGGTTGCTTCCTCTAGAAGCAACCGCCTTCTGGAGGAAAAATCTGGAAGGCCCAAGTGGGTCTGGTTGCTATTTACACCCCCTTTTTTACTAAATACACCCTCCTTTACTTTTTTGGTGATTCTTTTTCCGTAACGTTACCAAACTTTACGAATTTCCTAAGGTTACGTAACCTTACGGATCATGTATTTTAGCTTTCGAAAAAGTTACGAAAACTCACGGATTGTGTAACAATACTTCCTTTTGGTTTCCGTCAAATTACGGAATTTCACGGATGGCGTAACCACGCTTCCTTTTGATTTTCGGCGCATCTCGGGACTTCAAATATTGTGCAACAAAAGGTGCCAAGTACTTCAAAGTGGTCAATCAAAGGTTGCATGCCATCAAGCAATAGTCCCCGAACAAAATTAGGGTATGACAGTTTTTTAAATATTTAAGAAAATTAGTATAAATGTAAAAAAAAATATATAATTTCACAAAAACTCATGGTTATAATCTTTTTTAAAGACATGTTAGAGTAATTTACTCTAATACTAATAACCATACATGATCAAAGTCTTAATTTAATGGAAAAATAATACATATATTCTAGGAAGCAATTATTTGTTGCTTTTAGTTACTTTGGTTCTTTGATGTGAAAATGTTGGGGGAGATGTGTGTACTTAACACGCTTCCCAAACTGTAAAAAACAAAGACTCCACTTAATCAGATGTGCACAATTTTACTACTATTACTTTATCGAATTTCCCTTGACTGGAGTACCACGGTAGTTATATTGTAACATGTAGCTACGTCCTCTACCATTATCATGTACTATCATAGAAAGAAGAAGAACATTATCATTTAGAGAGTGCCTTTATTATTAAGATTCCACTCATGCCTTTGTTTTGACCAACAGAAGATGCGGAGAAGGAGTTTGCTTAAAAGAGTGTATTCCTGTCATTTCTTTTGGGAGAAAGATCAATTCAGTCATTTGCCAATAGGCTTTTCTCCCATGACCTATATATGCACTACATAGTACATAGTCATACTCACATGCTTGTCCGCATGCCTCCACTCTAAACTGAAAACGTTGCAGACAATGGTAACTAATTGATGAATAATAGTAACATCCAAAAATCCAATTACATAGTTGGCTCCAAGCAAATAGCTAGAGCCAACAAATCATGACACTTAAAATTCTTTCTGCAAGTTTGCCTCCCCATAACCATTTTCATCTTGTTGGCAAGGTTTAGGTCTTATGAATGTTAACATTTAATATAGAAATACCTTCAAAACATCTAAACACAGTTACATCCCCACAGAAACTTTATCATTAGCTTATCACTGAAATCACTCATCTGCAACCCAAAACCATAAATTAACTTCCCAATCTCTGCTGCCCTGTCACATAAGCCTACTCAACCCCAGCCACTACCAGGCAGAGGTAAAGGAGCTTAAGAAAAAAGATAATAATTCAAGTGTACTAGCTAGAACTTCAAATATTTGAAGCTTGGCTACCTCTCATTATGTGTCTCTCTCAGTAGAACTTAATGATAATTCCCCATGTTCCCTTCCTTTCGTTCATATTCTGCTACTTCTTCTTGATACACCACAGTGTTTACTACACTGGGGTTTTAGCCCAAATTGTTGAGGATCAACAACAATCATTGCTCAAACTGAAGTTGATTAACATGTTTTCACAACTTTTAGACAACAAAACAGAAGTAATCCAATGCAAAAATCAAGCAACTTTCTTTAATAAGGAAAACCAGCCAAAAGGATGGGAACATAGAAACAATTAATACACGTGCTGTTATACCCTAATTTCATTTGGGGACCATCTGTTTGTTGGGATGCGACCCTCTCTTGATCACTTCGAGATCCTTGACGCTCATCGTTAGGCAATCCGTGAAGTTTCGCGACATGTTAGGAGTTGAAAGAACATTATTGCGCAATCCGTAAAGTTCTGTGACATTCTAGAAGCCGAAGAGGGGATGGTTGCGTAATCCGTAAAGTTTCGTGACATTACAAAAAGAAAACAAGTATCGTTACGTAATTCGTGAGGTTCCGTAACGTTACGGAAAAAGAATCAGCAAAAAAGGGGCAAAGGGGGTGTATTTAGTAAAATGGGGGTGCAAATAGTAATTTTCAAATTTGGGCCCTTCTAGAGGTTTCTGGGCATTTTCTTGCTTAAGGTGGAATCACCCTAGCTTGCCTAGGCTAGCTGACCTCGCCTGGGCGAGCTAGGTGGCAACCACCTCCCCTGTTTTGTTAAAAAATGGGCTTCCGGGACACCCGTAATGCTTTCGTAAAATTTCCATAACCCTAAATAAGCATATTTCACTTAATATGGGTGAGAAGGAAGAGAAAAAAGAAAAAAAAATCATGTCCTCTAGGCTTTCATAACTTTTCCGTAAATTACGAAAGAAGGGGGTGAACATATCAAAATGGAGGGTGCGAATAGCAATTTTGAAATTTTCAAGTGGGTCTTCCAGAGTATTTTTCAAAGCTGGATTGCTTCTGGAGGAAGTAACCCAGCTCGCTTGGGCGGCAACCTCCTCCCCCTTTTTCCTATAAATAGTCTGAAGGGGGTTGTTTTAAGGATCCCTCAGCCCCCTAGCTATGTATTTCATCTGTTTTTAGTGGAAAAAATTATTTCCGTGAAGAAAATCCAAGCCGAGGTGCTTCCGTAATGCTTCCGAGATGTTTCCGTGAAGAAAATTATTTTCGGTTTTCTTTTCTTTCGTCTTTATCGCGCTTTTACCGTTTATTTAAGTCGTTTTCTCACCTAATAAATGATAAAATGAATTTCAACCTATCATTTGTGTTGTAATATCATTTAATCACTTTTAAAACAAAATCTAACCGATCGTTCACGCTGTAACCTCAGTTAAACTAAAAAAAAGCAAAATAAATAATAAAATAATCAAAATATCTTGAAAAATAATAATAAAATAATAAAAAAAATCAATCAGACGTTTTTCTTTGGAAATTTCCTTAGATCAATTGATTAATAACCAAAGTGAAACTAAGGCTAATTATATATATAAAAATTGATCCCTAATTTCCTATCTCTATATTTTTATATTTTCATGTTTATTTAATTTGATATTTATTTATTTATTCTAGATGTTTCTTTACTTTCTTTAGTATTATTTTCAACTAAACTTATTTAATAAATAAATAATTTCAATTCAATGTAGTCTATATCATACTTTCTGCTTACAATAATTTTCTTATATTTTATTTACTATAGTAATTTTAATTTACTAACAATTATATTTTAATAATATTTTTTAGATAAGTATTCAATCAACTCAACTTCAAGTACAAGGATCAATATCAATCTAGACAATCCTGATTTATTAAAGTTCAGATAGAGTAAAATGAACTTCCTTCTTTTATTTTGTTTTATTGCACATTTTGTAACATTCAACAAACAAAATTGTTAGTTTATTCTAATTCTTTGATTGATGTAGCTAAAAAATTATAAATTTCATATTAAATAACTACTTTGTAGAAAAAATGGAGCAACATTAAATAAAAGAACTATCTTCTCCAAATTCTACTAACATTGATCTTGACAAGAGAATGTCAAAAAATAGAAGATCTTTGCAAGATATAATATCCATGAGATGGTATCAAAATCACATGTATGCAACCCTATCATGACCTTCATGTTCATAATATTCAATAATACTTTATTTTTTCTTAGTTTTAACATATATAAAATAACAGAATAATGTGTTCACAATTCATGCAACAATCAATGAGATCGATGGTTCGGTTGAATTTTGAATTATGTTGCATGTGAGAGATGGTAAAAGAAAGTTACAAAAGAGGGAAATCAATACACTTGCAGAGAATGCAGGCAATCATCCAAGTACCCAACAAGGTTTAATGTTTTGTATATAATGAATTATTTTTTATAACATAATTAAATAAATATTAAAAACTTTGAAATCTTGTTTGGTTCAAGATAAAATTGAAAGTATATGATGACACCAACATAGCAACATTCACAATTTTCGATTGAGATGTGTAACAAATTCTAAACACGAAAGCATTTGAACTCCTTCACACCCGAAATGAAAATAAGGCTAACATACCCCATATTAAATACCTTTTACAAAGGCACTTTTATCCACTAATTAATATTTTTATGAAAAAAGGAACCCACTTCAACACAACAAATATCATCGGATGAGTCAGGTGAAGAACTAATTATAAGTTAAAGCCCAAAGCTACAAGCATCCAACAAGTCAAAATGTGCATGTTCATCATCTAATGAAGAAGTTTATCAAATCTCACAAAGTCCATTAGGAAAGAAGGCAAATAAACAAATGGTCAGAAATCAAAGTCCAAAGCTACAACTATTGAAGAAGTTAAAAGATGCATCTTCATCATCAAAAGAAGAAGAAAATCTATTAAAAAGTGTGAAAAAACAATTTGTGATAAGTAAAAGCTCAAAGCTACAAGCATCCAATAAGTCAAAAGATGCATCTTAATCATCAAATGAAGTTTATTCAATTTTTGAAAGTCCATTAAGGAGAAAGACGAATAAACAAGTTGCTCTGACATCCTTTGATGAAGAGTTAATCTTACTTTTAAGTTTAAAATGGATCACACCAAAGAAAACAAAATTCAAAAATAGGTCACCGGAAAAAGGAAATAAATACAAAAGGTTTATTTAAATGAACAATTTTTGGTGTTTATTTACATCATTTTTATGTTTTTTACCATTATGGTTGACTATTTTTTATTTCATTAAATATATTTCTTAGACTGCTTTATTATGTCAATTTCACTTTATTCTAATATTTCTCTTATCAAATTTATACATAATGCTTATTTTATCTTCAGGTTAATCAACTTTTGTTGAGTGGCCAGCCTCCAATTTTAGAATATTCCCTTCTAAATATATTGATAAATAAAAAATATCTTAATTTATACATAATTTTTTTTGTCTCCTTTAACAAAAATATAATTCACAATTATATTTTAAAATTTAATTTATCAAACAAATGATTTATATAAATATTTCTTTAATTATTTATCAACCCGCGCAACACGCGGGTTTGTGTCTAGTGTAATATGACTATAAGTATTTGTGCATGTCTTTGTTTGAGGCACATTCTCCACAAGTATGCCAATGAGGATGTCTCACTAGGACTAGATGTGGACCACATAATGATCGAAGACTCTATTGTGGTACACCACTAGGTGAAGGTTTTTCTTGCATTTAAAGATGATACTGACTTGTATATATGAATTATTTATATTAAATCAAACTCACTAGGATATCTCACTAAAACCAATGTTATTTTTGACACAACATCGGTTTGTTTTTGCATATTTTACCTTTTCTGGTTTATTTCTTACTTTACAACATCGATTTTTTTTAACATAAGTTTTTTTATAACCGATGTTAACATTAATACTTTTAACCTTTGTTCAAAACCGATGTTAAATGCCCAAAATAAATGATGTTAAAAGCATTTTTTTTCTAGTAGTGTGTATTGACATTATTGTTTTCATTATTTTAAACATTTCTTTTATCCGATACTAATTATTCAATTATTTTGGGCAAAATTTGAATTGCCTAAAAACTATGTGGACTAGTTATGTTTTTCAATTTTTAAGTTTGGGGTAATTTAAAAAACAAACAAGATATTAAAATAAAATTGCAAAGAAACAACATTGGTTTTTAGAAAAATCAATGTTGTGAATGCACGACAACATCGGTTCTTCTAGAAACAAATGTTGTTGAGCAGAAAACAACATCGATTTTAAAAGTCATTAATAATTAACCGATTTTAAAAGCCTATTTTGTAGTAGTGATTCCATTTACAATCAAGTGTATCTCTATATTTAGTTAATAACTAGATGTTTACCCAGGTGTTGCGCGGTTTATGAATGTATCTCAATATTTAGTTAATTTTGTTAACAGTGAAAATAAAAAAATAATGTCAATTTGTACAATTTCACCTTATTTTTTATGTTCATTGTTAGCAAATGTTTAAAAGTTGAAACTACACCACTATGTGTTGGTGTAGGCTTAGAACCCCTCTATAAGGCTGTAAGTTGTGAGATTGATTTCAAAAATAAAAGAGCAATTGAAAAAGTCATGTATTATTGTGGGTATGTTTGCATTATTTTCATTTTGGGTGTGAAGGAATTCGGAAGCCCTTCTATTTAGAATTTGATGAACATATCAATCAAACATTGTAAATGTTGCTACACTTGTATCCAGAGAAAGTAGAAATTCGAAAATGGTGACGATCAAAAATCAGACTTTCACTCCATTAGTGGAGGCGTGACTTTTCGGTAACTCGCATAAGCTAAAATGGTGCCTTAATTTTTTAAACCATGATGCAGCTCCACTCACCCACGTATTGCATCTTTAGTACACACCCACTTCATGAGTGATACATATGCAAGAGTAATATGTGTGTGTTGCACTCGCCTGTAGCTAAAGACAAAACGAAACATTTGTCTTCAATGCATCCTCCAATGATCAAAAAAGGGCTGAATTGTCATATATAAGGACATCATCCACCTAACACGTCTAACTTTGCTTGCAAGATCAAAAGCATGTCCACCCCAGACAACTTGCCAGAAGAAGCCTAAACAACAGTCGTCCAAGCTAGGGGAGCTTGACATGCCTCACAAACCTACAACTCTTACACTAGTCGAGGTTACCACCCTCGACACCGAACAATCTCCCTTAACACAAGACAATTTCCCTTGACACTAGATGATGGAAGCTTGCTTGTGGAGCTTTTATGGAGGTTGGATCTTTGAGCTTCAATGAGGTCCTTCAATGGTGATTTTCCACCATGGAGATGCAGTGGAAGGAAAAGGAGAAGAGGAGAAAGGAGGCACCATCCACTAGGGAATAAGCCATGGAAGAAGGAGCTTCGCCACCAAGAATGTGCCTTGGATAAGAAGCTTGGAGAGGATGATTCAATGGAGGAAAAGAGAGAGGGGGGAGCACAAAATTGAAGAAGAAAAAGGGGAAGAGAAGTTGAACTTTGAGTTGTGTCTCACAAGACTCTCATTCATCAAAGTTACAACAAGTGTAACACATGCTTCTATTTATAGACTAGGTAGCTTCCTTGAGAAGCTTTCTTGAGAAAACTTCCTTGAGAAGCTTCTTTGAGAAAGCTTCCTTGAGAAGCTAGAGCTTAGCTACACACACCCCTCTAATAACTAAGCTCACCTCCTTGAGAAGCTTCCTTGAGACACTTCCTTGAGAAGCTTCCTTGAGAAGATTCCTAGAGAAGCTAGAGCTTAGCTACACACACCTCTCTAATAGCTAAGCGCACCTCCTTAAGATGAGAAGCTAGAGCTTAGCTACACACCCCCTATAATAGATAAGCTCACCCCATGACAAAATACATGAAAATACAAAAAAAAGTCCCTACTACAAGGACTACTCAAAATGCCCTGAAATACAAGGCTAAAACCCTATACTACTAGAATGGCCAAAATACAAGGCCCAAAAGAAGGAAAAACCTATTCAAATATTTACAAAGAAGAGTGGATCCAACCTTGGTCCATGGGCTCAGAAATCTATCCTGAGGATCATGAGAACCCTAGGGCCTTCTTTAGTAGCTCTAGCCCAATCCTCTTGGATCCTTCTATCCAATACCCTTGGGGGGTAAGATTGCATCACTAGACAAACTCTTTCGTTGACAAGCCGACTTAGAGCTTAGGGGGCTTATGTACTATCCAGGGTCCACAAAATACGCGTGACAAGCAATGTGGCCCTCAAATACACATGTTTGCCCTCCATGTTAGCCCTGCCTCATGAGCAAGGACGTTCCACGCTCAGTAGGCGGGTTCCCAAACTAATAGGTTATCTCTAAGTACCCATTATTTGAATATGTTGTGACCTTTTTTTCTCGTGGCAGGTATTCAATTATCTACAAGGTACACATTATCTGTAAGCTACAATTATCTACAAGCTAGTCATTATCTGCAAGGGTTGTTACAACACCGTAACAATCCCAACCAATAAGGACCCGCAGCTTCCACTCCACTCTATAAGTACCAGGTTCTATCTCACCCTTTTACAAAATTTATTCTCACCTAACTCTCGTACTTACTTCAGTGTCGAAGTCCTTTATTTTGCAGGTCCCCCCTCTTGTCCTTTTAACAAAGGCTACTCTCAGTTCGACGTGCGAGATCTTACAGCCTACCTTGGCCACGTCCACCCTGACAAGGGACAACTCTAGATTTTAGTAAGTATAGCTCTAAAAAGGAAATTTGATCTCATATACGTGTTAAATTGTTGATTAATGGATGTAAAAGCTTGACCAATTTTGTATGATAATTTTCTTGTAACAAGCTAAATTTTAGTGGATAACTCTAATAAAATAGTTTCAACTCAAGGCAAATTGTAGACATAGCTAAAAAGTGAAAATGATCATGTAGGCTGAGAATGATGGCTCTGAACTTAATAGTAGGATTTATTAGCTTATAGATGGAGGAAAAGACTAGGTAGATGCTGAGAACTATTTCCCTTTGGATGATCTCCTTTCTAAACTTACTCTTTTTTCCTCTATTATGAATGTTGTTTTTCCTCTATTCATTTAGTTCATTCTTTGCTTTCATAATTAATAGTTTTGTCCTTTGTGGATTTTTATAATATATATGACCGAGAATGAATTTTTTGCATTGACCTATTCAAAAATCATACTACCATTTTCAGCTACCACTATTACGCCTTGATTTATTAATGTCATGTGAAGTATAATTTTGGATGAGGATTATTTATGTCTCTACTCTAACAAATACTTTGGCCATAAAAAAGAGAGTATATACTATGGACATAAAAAAATTATATACTATAGAAAGGAACAAATAACGAATGGATGGCTCAAATTAGGCTTATTACTAAATATGCTAGGCTTATCTGTTAAGTAGGAATGATGGATCAGGTTTACCCCTTTTGGAAACAACAATTTGCCTTTACTGATGTAGTGTTGCTTTGCTTTGTACATTTCAGAATTCATGAAACAACATGATGTGTCGTAACATAACTTCTATAGTGTGATCCAACTATCTAGTTTTAGTCTTTTTTTATTCATTTTTGGGTTTTACTAATTTAGAATTTACAAAGTCTTTTCTCATTTTGTGTAGATATATCATAAAATTATATATACAAATATCAGAAAATTAGTAAAAGAAAAATATACTTATTCTCTAAAATAAACTAACTCAACCCCCTAATCTCCATTTGCACGGTGTAACGA
This sequence comes from Glycine soja, assembly GCF_004193775.1. Classification (NCBI taxonomy): domain Eukaryota; kingdom Viridiplantae; phylum Streptophyta; class Magnoliopsida; order Fabales; family Fabaceae; genus Glycine; species Glycine soja. Next base: position 2,220 of record NW_021144616.1, on the reverse strand, counting down.
CAAGGAAAGAGAAAGGCATGGAGTGTAGGTCACGTGTCTTTCTCTCTCCTTGTTGCCGCCTAAGGTCTAGAGATGATTCATGTCCAACCCTTATAATTTAGGTTCCATGCTTGATTAATAAAAGATTTGTCAAGGAGCCATTAGTTTCAATGAAAATATTGCTTCAAACAGGAGAAAGGTGTAGATAATACTTTAAGGGGTATATCGTAACTACAATTCTACTTTTGTGCTGTTAATTTTGAACTTGTGCTGAACTTTTTTGATAGGCCTTAGTCATGAGTGAAGTTATTCCTTTAAATCCATTCATACCAAATTATCAATGTTGTAAGCCCCTGCTTCTAAATTTTTAAATTTAGAGCTGTGAATCGAAATCTTTGAGCTAATATTACGGGAAGACCACTGTCAACTATTTTGATTGCTGCATCAAATTAACAACATTGAGGTTAACATGGATGTTTTGAGGTGTTCTTATTTCAGGAAAAACTTTATTAGTTGATAATCATTTCAACAAGAAGGAGGATCACGGGTTGGAACAATTGATGTACTTGATTACATCCAGGTTTGTTTAGCATATCTTCCTTTTTTTTATATAATATAGTATCATCGATGCATGCTTATGCTGATTGGGACTATGTGTAGCAAACTTCAGCATGTTTTTTACTTCTTAATTTCTTTGTCAGACTTTCCAGAGCTAGCAACTCTAGAGTAGCACTACAATATAAAGAGATAACAACCTTTCTTGGTCTAAATTAAAGATTAAAAAAGATACCACTTCAATCATGACGCAACCAAGTCAAATATGCACACATTTGCATTTCTTTTTATGTTCAAATTAAAGAATAAAAAAGCAGAACACTTGTCTATTTCTTCTTCTGATTTTTTCCTCTTTATAGGAATACAAATTTGGTTATAGACTTATTGTGGATTGATTATTTTTGTTTAAAATGAATGTTTCCCACCCTTGACAATTTAATAGTGTGTTTCTTTTCAATTTTCAACTAAGACCAGACACTAACCTTATTTGTGGTGCGGTATTTTTGTTTAATATAAAGGGGCTATACATAATACATTTTTATTTTGGTGTCTAAAGTACGACAGAGAGTTCTAAGTGGTAGCTGGTAGCTCATTCACAAAATCCACACCTAGTGGCTAGGATGATGTGCTTTTTGTATGCTTAGGTTTCTCTTTTCAAGAAAAGTAACGAGTAAGAATTTAATGATTTTTTAGTATTCTGATGTATTTTTTCTGTTACAAAACCTTCCATGTTGAATGGCAATTGATCTTTATTGCTTCCAAGACTTAATTTGAGATCCTAGACTTATCAAATACAGAAAAACTTGAAAGAGTAAATCTTGGTTCTTGTGAAAGCTTGTGTAGGCTCCATCTATCCATGTTGTCTCTCCCTAATCTCATGCATTTGTATTCAAGTGGCTGTAGAATGTAGAGAGATTGAAATCCTTAATGTTCATTCAAAATCTTTGTGACCCAAACCATAGTAGAATTCTGAGTCTACACTGGAAGAGAGGGTCTGGGCACTTCATGTTTCTTCTTCATCCGTTGCTCCTCTATAACAATTTTTTCCTCCTCCTTTTGTTGATGGGCAGGCTTTTTGGTTTGGACCTTCCCTTATGCTCCCTAAGGATCCTTTAACCTTCATAGCAAGGCCAAAAGTTTCCAAAGCCTTGTCTTTATTAGCAATAGCCTTGGCCAGTTTCTTCTGCCTCTTTTGCCGAATGTCATCCTAGTTCACTAGAGGAATAAGTATGTTCCTCTTGATGTCAACCTTCATTACCTTCAGGTTTACAACACTGAAGTGTTGTTATCTAGTGATGAAGCTGCCCTTGTTGATAAATGGACTGCTAGGAGTCATCATCCATTCTTTGAAGACATGGAAGACTTAGTATTCCAAAAGAACTTTGTTGATGAGGGCGGCATAGTAGATGTCATCCACTCCTCCCAAAGTCTTCATATTCCTCAAGATGTTGATTAGATTGTGTGTAAGTTGTTTTGTAAAAATGTACAGCAAACAATGTAAGCTAACTTCAGTAAAGTAAGCTTTTACATCGGTTACTAACCCATGTTGAAAGTACCAACGTTGAAAGTATTATTGTTAACATCGGTTATTTAAATAACCGATGTTAACGGTTTGAACATCGGGTTTTTAAAAAACCGATGTTGTTTGTGTAGGTTAACATTGGTTTTTTTTTTTTAAAAAAAAAA
>NW_021144615.1:0-41758 GCF_004193775.1 Glycine soja | reverse complement strand
CCTTTCATTGTATATTTCCAACATTGACACTGTAAATTTTGCAAGGAAAACCTTATCAGCAATTCGTGTCATATTTAAAATTTTATACACATTGCAATGGTGAAAAATTAAGAAGAAAAATACTCTGTTACCTACATTTCATATTTCCAGCCTTGAGGATGTTGAGACTGTTTGTTTGAAATATTTGCTCTAATGAACGAGGTATCAAGCCCTTCTCCTCTAGATGTACAGGCCTTCCCATCATTGTATAGGTTTTCCCTGACCCTGTCTGACCACAGGCAAAGATGCAAACCTGGAAAAGAAAAAACATCACCATATTATTAGACATCAATGTATATAGTATATATATTGATTTACAAACATTCATGCTAGAAAGGCAACATCCAACACCAAATCTAACAGATAGACATTTGTCTCACAACACTGATATGTCAGAAACCAAAGAATAATAGGGTAAAGAAGGGCAAAAATACAATACAACATGAAAGTGAGTATAGAAAATAAAGGGTTTTAGAATTCTGCTTTTCCAAAATTGACTAGTAATAGTGCATTAAATGGTTGATCCATATGTATATACGATTTTAAATGAATAGTGCTTTAGAGATGACAGAAGAACTTTGAAATTACCTTGTAACCATCAAGAGCACTTGGTACAAGCTGTGAAATTTCTACAAAAACTTCTTCTTGTGATGCCTCTGGTGTAAAAACTTTATCAAATGTAAAAGAATGTTTTTGGCCTAAGAACAAAACAAGAGCAACATGAGTTGATATTTTTACAGCACAATCTAATTCAAGGAAAATGAAATAAGAATTGTTTAAAATACATCATCACAACAAATATACCATTTTGGGCTAGGTCAATGGCTCATCCAGAAGTTTCCATTCAGGTTGGATAACTGAAAATCTTGCCTTCTGTGCTACAACTTTCATCAGCTAATAAAGGCCTCACTCGACAGAATACACGAATGTTCCCTTTTAACTCCTGTTAATATGAAGATTATTAAGGTGTCAATTATTATTATCAACGTTTTGGTTCAGGGAATTACCAAAATGGTATTATGTAATTTTTTCCTCAGCCTCTCCTCTTCTATAAGTTTATATTCTGCATCTGCTAAGCGTCTTTGCTACTCATTCACAAATTTTTGTTGTCCTTTGTACTCTGTCCTTGTCTCGTATGCAGATATATTAGACACCTAACAAGGAACAAAATCTATGAATAAGATAAATAATCATCATAATGTATATGTCAAGGACCAACTAAAGAATTAAGCAATTAGGTAAAATTTCACATTCTTTATCTAACAAATATATCAAATGGTTCTATACCTAGTAGTATACAACTATTAAAAAAAATTCTTGATTACCTGCAGTTTCTTCTCTGCAGTTGCTAGTTGCTCTTCCAATGCCTTTATCTGATTATCTTTCAAAGAACATTTTTCCTGGAGGAAGGAAGCTCATCCTCTCATGACTCCACAATAACAGAATGGTGTGATATTTAATTAAAATAAATAGGGTATACAAACCTACCTCCAGATCATTGGCTTTTAAGGTCAAGCTGTCCAATTCAGTGGAGGAGTGCTTCCTAGATTCTTTAACTTTCTCTAATTCAGAACTTAAAGTTTGTACTTGAGATAATTGTCAGTCTCGCTCATCTCTTACTTGTTGCAACTCTCCTCTAAGAGAGGAAACTTCTGTAGCCAGGACATCCTTCTGTTTTATAGCCTCCTCTTGAGAAGACTAATAAAAGAACCAAGGAAACTAGGTAATATACCAGCTGCATGATAAGTAAGAAATAAAAGAGAACAAAAAAGACAGCAAAACAAGTTCAATAACTAGGGTCATCGGAATTTTTTTGAAAGATTAAGATAGTTATCTTAAATCTAAAACCAAAAATTACATGTGCCTAAAATTAAGATAAAACAATATAAAATAAAGTATTACAACAACTCTTAAAACTCTGCAATCAACTAAACTTGGCAGGATATTAGCACTTTCAGTTCTTTGATCCTTCTTAACAAGGATTCTTATGAGATCTTTAGGGCATATATACCTTAAGATCATATAGTTTCCACTTTCCACTACTAAAAATAATGCAGAAAGACCAAAGCATCAGGTCTTGTAGGAGTAACATCTTGTTACTCTCTGTTATTTTCACTAATATTCCAATTTCTTTAATATATGAAAAGTGTTATTAAATTCTTGCTCGTGTTTGTATGTTTATTAATAAAAGTTTTAAAATGATTTGGATAAAATGGTTTTTTTGAAATCAATCTTGGTTAAAACTAATTTTGAAGTGATGTATCATTTATGTTTTGTTAGTAGTAAAATTCAATATTTTATCCAACAATGCAAACATTGTCAAACATATTGCTTCAACTTAAAATCCAATTACTTTGTTCGAATCCTAGTACATAGTTGTCTTAAATACTTGAAGGGATAGTTTTACTGTCAATAATGGTCATCTGAGTTGGAAATTAAAGATTGTCTCAAGTGGAAGATACATGTGATTAAGACAAAAAAACTTAAAATCCAATTATATATTCAAATACAGCATGACATTAACTGGAATGACAAGCAAAATTTTACAAGACAGGCGTACTGGATGAATAAATGAAATTGTTGGTTGTGAAATAATTTTATTTTCAGTTATGCTGTATAATTTATCCCCTATAGGTTATTAAACTTTTCCCATTGTCATTTCTCAGGGTTTTTAAACATAGGACAACCAAGTGTTATTGCCATTGAGGATCCATAGGTTTTGTTGGAAGAACTGCCTTTTGCTTTTATAAAAATGAATATTTTCTTTCTGTCAAAATAAATAAAGCAAGAAAGTGGATTGTATATGATGGATTATTCATGATTTTCCTCTTGCTTATGTTTGCATTTCTCAGTTATGAGCTTATTTCAATTTACTTGGGTGGAGTTTTTTTTTTGTTATGGGTGGGGATAAAATAGGGGGTTTGAATGTTGCTGTTGTCAGTTTCTTTTAGTGGACTCTTGATTTTGTAGAGGATATTGAACAGTTATGTCATATTCTGTAGCTTCTTTGAATCTCTTTTGCTTCTCTTTCCAAGCTGCAGGATATTTGATAATTTTCCTTTTAGTCATACTTGTTCTGTCAGTTGCATTCTTCCACAACCTTTCTCTCTTTATTTGGTCTTTCTGATTTTTCAAAAACAAAATATTTGGAGTCACTATTTCCTTTTCCAAATCCACTAGTCCCATGCTATTTTGGAGCAGTTGCTGAATATTTTACCAAGGAATATATTAAAAGTGGAAATTGGAGATATTTGGGAACCAAAATTCTAGGAAAAAACTATTCATACTAGGGTAGTCTACGACAGATTATCTAAGCTGGGGTTGAATAGTCTTGGAACTCTGTCTTCACTACTTTCTTTAGTAAATGCCTTGCAATTTATTTTTTTATAATATGAAGTTGATTGGCACAAATTATTTTGTACATATTAGGCAAATTTTTGTCATAGATGTGGTTGATTGACTAAAGTTTTATTATTTTTCTGGTTGAATCAGGCACCAAAGAATCACATTGGGAAGAACTCCTTTAATTATTTGCAGGTTTGTTTATTTTTTCTAGTAATTCATATTTATTATAATAGTTTTAAAAATGTTTTTCAAATTCCACAAATGACAAGCATGTATGATGCCTGAAAACATGTATGCGTTTTTCCTTTTTATTCATGGCATGTAATTGTTCTTTTGAGCCCTCTACTATGATCTTTATTATGTCCTTTTGTCGCAATATCATACAATTACTAATGGAAATAGCTGACATGCGATTTTAAGGGGTTGCATAACATGTTATTTTCGTGGTCTTCTAAAATGACCCTTTGTGACATATAGGATCAAGACGTATGATCCATTCAATTCTTGGAAGAGGTCTCAGCATGTACCCTCCCTTTCTTACACAAAGGCATCTGTCAAATTGGAAGACCACTGATTAAAATGTGTATCGAAATCTTTCTCCATAGCTTTAAGCCAGGACTAGACTAGAAGAAGCGCTTCATCCATCAGCTTGCTTGCATTAAAAGTTTGGTTATCAAAGACCACCTTATTTCTATGTTGCCATATGGTCCTTGTGAGGGCTATCCACCAATAGCTCCATCTTATATCTTTTGTTCGTGTAGCATTCCTTCTACTGTGCTGCATGAAATGATCTTTTTGTTCTTTTGGGAAAGCACCCACTGAATTAACCCATGAGAGTGACTCCCACCACAAGGGGAGGACCTTACTGCAATTGAAGAAAAGGTGTGCTGCAACCTCCTCCGAATTGTTGCATAACGGGCACATTGGGTCACTTACCTCTACTTGTCTCCCTCTTAGATTCATCTTCATTGGTAAGCGGTCTTTGATAAGCCGCCATGTAAATACCGCTGCCTTAGGTGGTATCTTAAGTTTCCACAAAAGCACAAAAATCCCATCCTCTGTGTCCCCCCTTATTTCCTCTGCTTCTATTATAATTCACGCTTGTCCTTGTCCTTATGCTGGTTCTTTCAACATAGGGTTTAAGGAATTAGTGTAATATAGAAGAAGTGTAGGTCTAATGTTTTTGTCGTAACATGCCCGTTTGCGGGCGAGCGAGGCGAGGGTCACGGGTGCGCTTTCCAAGGGAGGAAAGATGCGTGGAGTCGCCACCAACATTTATTTGTGGAAAACGTCGGAAAAACCGAAGGAAACCGGTCAAAAAGAAAATTCCAAGTTCGGGAGTTGTATTTGCGTTTGAGGAAGGTATTAGCACCTCTCACGTTTGTCTCAAAGGACAACAGCCTTATTTTTTAGAATTGTGGAAATTGTGTTACCTTAACTTTTATTTCTTTTTATTTTTTGAGGTCGACAAAAGCGGGGCTCTTGCTCTTGCGTACCCTCCATCGAAGAGGAAATCAGACCTATGTAGTTCTTCTTTAAGGGTGAATCAAGCGATTCTTTTTACTTGGAAGGTGATCATCTTAAGGCGTTGGACCTTAAAAATGATCCATTTACTTGGTAAGAAAAATTGAGATAATAAACTTTCAAATCCTTTTTTAATGATTTTTTGTGGACGAGCTTGACTTTGCGGGTTGATTTTAGCCTTAGTTTCACTTTAGTTATTAGTCAATTCAATTAAGAAAGAGAAATCCCAAAGAGAAACGTCCGATTGATTTTTTTTGCTTTATTTTACTAAAAGGTATTTTTTGATTATTATATTATTATTTTACCTCTTTTTTTATTTCCAACGTGGTTACAGCACGACCGAACGGTCGGATTTCATTTTAACAGAAATTAACGGATATTACAAATCAAATGATCGGTGGAAATTTATTTTATTTTTTGATTAGGCGAGAAATGACTTAAATAAATGACTGAAGCATGACAAAAGAGGGTACGGAAAGTAAATGAAACGAGAAATAAAAGTACACGAAACAAATGGGGACCACCACGGGTACATAGAATGAATTGAAAAGCTCGATTTGGGGTAGTTACCGGTTGAAGACCGAAGAAAAACGAAGAACGAACGATGAATGTCGAAGAACGGTTGAAAATCTTCACGTAATTACCCACGGAAACGTTACGGAAATGTTACGGAAGCGCCTCGGCTTGGATTTTCTTCACGGAAACAATTTTCCTCAGCAATTTCAAGAGAATACGAAGTGCCAAGAAGGCTGAACCCCTTCCTTCTTCATTCCTCCCCCTATTTATAGCAAAATAGGGGAGGAGCTTGCCACCCTGCTCACCCAGGCGAGCCAGGTTGCTTCCTCCAGAAGCAACCGCCTTCTGGAGGAAGAATCTGGAAGGCCCAAGTGGGCCTGGTTGCTATTTACACCCTTTTTTTACTAAATACACCCCCTTTACTTTTTTGGTGATTCTTTTTCCGTAACGTTATGGAACTTTACGAATTTCGTAACGACACTTATTTTCTTTCCGTAAGGTTACGGATCCTTACGGATCATGTATTTTAGCTTTCGAAAAAGTTACGGAAACTCACGGATTGCGTAACAATACTTCCTTTCGGTTTCCGTCAAATTACAGAATTTCACGGATGGCGTAACCACACTTCCTTTTGATTTCCGGCGCGTCTCGGGACTTCACATATTGTGCAACAAAAGGTGCCAAGTACTTCGAAGCGGTCAATCAAAGGTTGCATGCCATCAAGCAATAGTCCCCGGACGAAATTTGGGTATGACAGTTGCCCCTCTTTACTTACCTTTTATCGGAGATAAGAGGAAAGCAAAGATAAAACACTGATTTCGTCCGTCTTTGCCCTTTCCGTGATTAGTCTATGATGACTCTCGTCTCTCCTTTTTTTTTCTGCACAACACAAAACAAAACACAAACAACAAAAACACCAATAACATAATATACATATATGCACATGTTTGGCGAAGGAAACGATCGGGAAAATAACAAAAACCACATTTTCCAATCACCGGAGGCTCCGCACCTGATGGTGGAGGACGCATGAATAGCGCTAGGAAATCAATTCATGGGTCTCCGAACAAGATTTCGAGGGTGGAGGATAAGCGAATAGCGCTAGGAAATCAATTCGCGGGGCTCTAGACTCGATGGTGGAGGATGCATGAATGAAAATCAATTCATGGGGCTCCGAATAAAAGTGGAGAATGGAGGATAGGCGAACAGCGCTAGGCAATCAATTTGCGGGGCTCCAGACTCGTTGGTGGAGGATGCATGAATGACAATCAATTCATGGGGCTCCGAATAAAAGTGGAGAATGGAGAATTGGCGAACAGCGCTAGGTAATCAATTCGTGGGGCTCCAGACTCGTTTGTGGAGGATGCATCAATGACAATCAATTCATGGGGCTCCGAATAAAATTTGTTGGCAGGACCGAATGGTCTATCGTGTTTTTTTCCACCTAAAAAGGCAAACATGCTTTTTGCAAAGAAAAATAAATCATTCGCGAGAGCACCATATCTTAGAGAAGCAATATACCCATGCCAAGGGTAATCTTCCTTGTAACCGTAAATGAAGGGCAGGACGTCAACATTTAGCTTTTAAATGAACATTCAGGGGAAACATCGGGTTAAGCTGAAACTGGGAATAAATCACTCATAGTGTATACAAAATCACACAGGCAAGTGTTTTACCCTAACCCCAAACCATAACTGCACCATGACTTTATTTTGCACACGATTTCCTATCGAATCAAAGATCACACGTGCGATCACGGATCAATAGGATTTTCTCGAGGGTAGTGTTTTCGAAGAGGAAGCTGGGTGTTTCGGTCTTTTCCTATTTATTTATGTGGGGCGGGATATCGCCAGTCGAGAATGACTTTGAATGGCAATCCAAAAGGAAGAACCACCAAAAAATGGGTTTTCCTTTGCCGGCAGTCACTTACCTTGCCGAAAATTTATCTGGTCTGAAGATTTTCTGTTCTCTTTCTTTCATTGATCGGGAATTACTCTGTTTTCCTCCGATCTTTCCTTTTTACTTTCTTCCGATCTTTTGATCGGGAATCCTTATTTTCCTTTCTTTTCATTTTTTATTTTCCTTCTTTTCATTTCTTCCTTTTCTTTCTTTTCATTCCTCCCTCTCCATTTCTCTCTTTGGGAGATCGGATTTTAGCAATCTATTTGCTCTCCTTTGAGGAGATTCCGTTGTCCTTTGCTTCGGGGGAAAGGATGAGGATTCTTTTTATAGGCCAAGGTTCAAAATATTCTAAGGTTGTGTCTCAATGGGGTCTTTTATTGTGGGAGCCCGATCTTGATATCTAGGGCAAAACAAATTCGTGTGTCAAGGTGTCGGTCTCGGGCCGAACTTCCATATTATTCCACAAGGCACGCGCAACAATGATGATTTGGAAACAATGTGCAAAATTAGTCATGGCCACAGCCAGGTGGGCACTCAAGCATCCCGTTTATGGCATTGTGATACTACAGTTTGGAATTTACACAAACAGACCCAACATTTCCAAATTATGTCCTTTCATCAGTTCAATGAATCCATCCATTCTTATCTCGGTTATTCAGGAAAATAAACTCTTAGCGTCAGTCCCTTGTTTCCAGAAGATATGTTTGCTCTCTACGAATGATTTATGCTTTCTAACCATAACATGCCGACCTTCGAGGTCTTTCTTTCTTTTTCCTTTTTGTTTTGTTCTTTTCTCTTTTTTTTATATTCACAAAAAACTATACATCCATTGCCCTCTATGAGAACAACTTTCCTTTGTACACCTACATTCCTATACATAACGAACTTTTTCTGTGCACACACGCATTAAAACCCTTTCTCTTTATGTCAACACGGTCTATATACAAACCCTATTTATGTTCAAAGATCTCCTTTTTTCATTTTTTCCAACACACACCCGTAGTTTATACAAAAAATTCTTTACATACACTTGTCATTCATATACACAAAAATTTCTTTTCACACATTATTTACACACACAAAATCCTTCTATTTTCTTTTACATATATAAAAAACTATTTTCTTTTCTTTATATACATAGACACGACATTTGTTCACAATGCTTCTTTCTTTTTATCAGGATTTTTGGTTCATTTTATTTTTAGGACGACGTTCCTAAATGAAAAACTCTACACGGTTCCGGAATTTCAACAAACACTATTGACAACAACGAAGTAAGCACTAACGTAACAGTTTAAATGACATGTATGCACAAAACAAGAGTCAATCAAAACGAAACAAACATTAGTCCCTCAGTTTATGCAAAAAACAAAATGATACGTAACAGATAAAAAAGGAAACATAAAAAGAGAATATGGATCTAGGGACCTCCCGATCATGTGGCTTCGCTCCCTCCCAAGAAATCGAGCAAATCGGTCATCTCCTCGTCCATGCGGGCCTTATCTGCATCGCCGAGAGCCTCTGCGGGTGTCTCCCCTGCCTGGGCCTCAGGCCAATCCCCGGGCCATGCGACCTCTGCCCTGAACTGATCCGGAGTAGGGCATGGAAAAGGAGGGAAACCCTGGCTCTGCAGGCTAAGGCTGAGCTGGTAGAGGCAGTCATGGGTCTGCATGTGCGCCCTGTGGTTGGACGCCTGCTGGCAAACCAAATGCCGTAAATACCGCTCCGTGTCAAATGACCCAGCTGGGTCAGCCTGAGGAGGTGGCGGCGGTGCGTCTGGGGCCTGCGGGTCGCCACCCTGCAGTCGAATCACCTTACTAGGTGTGACAGGAACACTGAACGACTGGCAGAGACCCGTGATCAATGTCGAAAAACCCAAGGCCCTGTTAGACTTATCTGGGTCTAGAGGGTGCCTGGTTGGTGGCATACCTACAAATAAATAAATGGCATCAGTGATCAGTTGAGCCACATGAATGTTCATCCGTGTCAGGTGGCATACACCAGCTGACACTTCGGCAGAGGGAGGTCGGAATTATGATCGCTGGGCAGGATGTTGCTGAGCAACAACGTCATCCATGTCTGGGTCAAGGTAGTCATGTTGGTGCGCATGATTCGCACCCGTCTCCCGGCAGCGGTCCAGGCAAAATCTTGACCTGGTATGCATAGCAGCTGAGCGATGGCCTCCTCATCAAATCCATCGGCCTGGTTCCTCCTCTGACCGTATTCGCACTCTTAGCCCTCCTCCAATACTAGCGGATATCCCAGGAACTGACTGAGGGCGTCTGCATCGAAAGGAATCCACTGGCCCCTTACCCATGACCGGAGGTCCCGTACGCCCTCCTCTGTAGGCCAAGCATTGGCGTAAAACTCGAGAACTATATCCGGATCAAACTTGACCATGGGCGTGACCAGCAACATCCAACGCCGACGAGCTATCTCCTCCTGAAAATCTTTGTACTCGTCGTCCCTGAGCTGGACGCGTCTCTCTCCGTGGAAGGACCATCCCTTGATGGCTTTGAAATGCTACTGGTGCGCAGCGCTCCTGAAACGATGGCTATCGAACTCGGGAGCGGCACTAGTCCCTGCGGCCGCGGCGTCCTTCCTAGATCTCTTTGAGGCAAGCTTCCTCGGGGCCATTTCCTATGAAGACAAACATTTGGAAAGTTAGTCTACAGGATAATGCTTATTTTAACACAAAAATGATATGCTAATCTTTCTGATTTAGAACAAACTCGTGCACACATTAATGTAGCACATTTATGAACATGCGTATGTGTAAAATAACCTACTATTTATGTCAACATACAAGGACATTCAACACATTCTAGTTACCACACATATATATATACATCTTTGAAAAGAACACACATTCTCGTGCTCAAGGCATTGTGTCAAAATTTACACCTAATCACATCCTAAATATTCTGCTATCACAAACTACCTATACATATTTGAAGTATTTAACATACAAATTTATGTTGTTTCACTCACATTTATTTATATGCACATTGGAAAGCTAATTACGTCATGCGCATACTTGCATTTGAAAAGGAAATTCCATGCCATCTATATACATTTGAGGGATAATTCCACACCATATATCCATACCATTGAAAGGTATTTTCCATATTTCCTAGATGCAAAGTATCCCTCATGGGGGCAGCCAAATTCTTAGTAGAAAACCCTCTCAAGCATGTCCTAATTTTCATGTTTTTCCACTTTCAAAACAAAAATTTAGATTTTTAGACATAAGCCATGTTTCCTTGCATTGAAGCTAAGAGCTTGGGTTTCTAAGCTTAGAACTGCATTTGGGCACCTATTCCGAATCCTCTATGTTGTCCCTATGTATATAAAACAATCCCACAATCCCAATCTTACAAAACCATATTCATATGTCATTGAGGCATTTCACCGAGCACTTGGTGGGCGCATGTTTAGGCATAAATTGCAAGAGAATGGGGGCAATGTGGCATGCCCCATTGCTTCAAAATACAACATAGGCCTAAGGCCATTCCCTAAAACCCCTCAATTCAAACAAATCAAGCATAAAAAGCAACCCAAAACTGCCCCACAAATATGAGTACATTCTCACAATTTAGAGCACTAAAAGATGAACAAAAGGCACCAATGGAAAGCTAAAAACTCAAGGATTGAATACTTACTTGCTGGAGTGAGTAGGAATACCAAAAATGAAAGCAAAATGCAACCAAATGTGGCTTGGGGAAGCAAAATGCAATCAAGGCCTGATTCCACTATTATCTTCTGAGAGGGGACCTCTACCTCAAATGGGAGTACCGCAGCAATCGCTTTCCATAGTGAGCCAGTAATAACCGGCTCTAAGGATCTTCCTGGCCATAGCATGTCCATTGGCATGTGTCCCAAATGAACCCACGTGGATTTCCTCAATCATGTAGTTCGCCTCTTTGGCATCTACGCATCGTAGGAGGGTCATGTCGTGGTTTCGTTTGTACAGGATGGTACCACTCACAAAGAAACTAGTAGCCAATCTCCTTAATGTTCTTTTGTCATTGTCGGAAATCCCTGGTGGATATTCTTTGTTCTTAACATATTGTTTGATGTCGAAGTACCACGGTTTCCCATCCCGCTCTTCCTCTATCGCACAACAATGTGCCGGCTTGCCCTGAGATCTGAATTCGATGTACGGCAGATCCCCGTGTGGGCAAGTTGAAACATGGATGCCAGGGTGGCCAATGCATCGGCCATTTGGTTCTCTTCCTGAGGTATGTGGTGGAAAGAAATGTCGTCAAAGCATTCGGCTAACTTCAAGATGTGAGTTTGATAGAGTATCAACTTCGGATCCCTAGTTTCCCATTCTCCTCTCAACTGGCGTATTACCAAAGCCGAGTCTCCATACACTTTGAGTAGCTTTACATCAAAATCAATGGCCGCTTGAATCCGAAGGGCGCACGCTTCATATTCGGCCATATTGTTGGTACAATCGAAACCCAGCCTGGCCGTGAAAGGAATACACTGATCATCCGGGGACACAAGGACTGCCCCTACTCCATGGCCCAAAGCATTAGATGCCCCATCGAAGAAGACAATCCATTTGTCTATGTTCTCATGCGTCCGCTTCTCTTCGAACAGGGCCATGATGTCTTCATCTGAGAACTCAGGGTGCATCGGCCAATAATCCTGGAGGGGTTGCTGGGCCAAATAATCTGCCAAGGCGCTTCCCTTTACCACCTTTTGGGTGACGTACACAATATCAAATTCAGATAGTAGTACCTGCCACCTAGCGATTCGTCCCGTGTGGGCCGGTTTCTCAAAGATGTATTTCACGGGATCCATTTTGGAAATAAGCCACGTGGTATGACTGAGCATGTACTGCCTAAGTCGATGTGACGCCCATACCAGGGCGCAGCACATCCTTTCCAGCATTGAGTAATTCATCTCACATGCGGTAAACTTCTTGCTTAGATAGTAAATGGCTTGTTCCTTTTTCCCAGAATCATCGTGCTGACCCAACACGCACCCCATAGACTCGTCTAACACAGCCATGTACAGGAAAAGAAGTCTTCCTGTTATAGGTGGCATGAGCACCGGGGGGTTTGCGAGGCTCTGTTTGATCTTCTCGAAGGTCTCTTGGCAGTCGCTGTTCCCCAGGACCGCCAGGTTCTTACGTAATAGCTTAAAAATGGGCTCACATGTAGGGGTGAGTTGCGAGATAAATCTCGCGATGTAATTCAACCTGCCCAAGAAACCTCGAACCAACTTCTCCGTGCATGGTTCCAGCATTTCAAGAATGGCCTTCACTTTCTTGGGATCTATCTCTATCCCTTTCTGACTTACAACGAATCCCAGCAACTTCCCCGACTTTACCCCAAAGGTGCACTTGGTTGGGTTTAGCTTCAGTTGGTATTTCCGCAACCTTCCAAACAGCTTACGTAGATTGACGAGGTGTTCGTCCTCAGTTCGAGATTTGGCAATCATGTCATCTATGTAGACCTCTATCTCCTTATGCATCATGTCATGGAACAACGCTACCCTGGCACGCTGATAGGTTGCCCTAGCATTTTTCAGCCCGAAGGCCATCACTTTATAGCAGAACGTTCCCCATAAGGTGAGGAAAGTAGTCTTCTCCACATCTTCGGGTGCCATCTTTATCTAATTATACCCTGAGAAACCATCCATAAAAGAGAAAAGGGCGAACTTGGCTGTATTATCTACCAATATATCAATGTGTGGCAGGGGAAAATTGTCTTTAGGACTGGCTCGGTTTAAGTCCCGATAGTCTACACACATTCACACCTTGCCATCCTTTTTCGGGACCGGGACAATGTTGGCCACCCACTCCGGGTATCGAGCTACAACTAAGAAACCTGCATCGAACTGCTTTCTCACTTCTTCTTTGATTTTTAAAGACATTTCGGGTCTCATCCTTCATAGCTTTTGCTTAACCGGGGAAGACCCAGGATTCAATGGCAACTTATGCTGCACAATGTCTGAGTCCAGACCGGGCATGTCTTGGTAGGACCATGCAAAGACGTCTTGATATTCTTCAAGAAGGGTTATCAAGCCTTGGCAGATAGGTGCGGTCATACTGGTTCCTACTTTTACTTCTTTCTTTCCCTCTCCGGTCCCTAAGTTTACCAGTTCGGTTTCCTCTTGGTGAGGCTTCATTTCGCGTTCTTCCTGAGCGATCAACCTCTCCAACTTTGGTGAGAGGGCATCCTCTTCCTCTTCTTCGTTCATCGTTTGGCTTACATCTCGGTCGAAATCAATTGTCAAACCCTCGTCGTTAGGATCCTCAAAGAATCGACCCTCATATCTATACCAATCAAGACAAAAGAAACAAAAACATGCAAAATGATATGAGAAAAGATGGAACTGCAAGAACAGATGAAACAAGATCTCTTTGTTTATTTAATAAGGTAGGTTTCACAAAACAAAAGAGAAAGGAATCTATAGCCTCTAATTACATTGAATCAGCGGTATAGACCTCTGACTGGCTTATCACGCGCCAGTTCCCCACTTGGGAATCGGGATGGCATGGTTGCACGAAATTTGGTGGGTCTTGAGGGAACTCCTCTCCTACTGCTGCCACCTCTTCCTCGGACATTATTCCGGCACTGGTGAAACACTGGATAACATGGTCGGGCCATCCCTATCCGCCCGGAATCTTGATGGCGCATTTCTCCTTCCTAGCATCCCGGGTTCATACCCCAACCCATATTTGTTCGGGTTTCCTCTAATATCGACCACGTCGGCATTCCCGAGGCCATCCTTGCCCAGACCCATTCCGGGCTCATATCCGTGCTTGAGCATCACCTGTGCCACCATTATGGACGCATTGGAGAGAGAAGGTAGCAACGGGCTCGTTTCCACAGAGGCACAACTCACCACCTCGAAGGATTGGAAAGGTGTTTCCAAAGATTCTACCGCTGCTTCTACATATGGTGTGGAGGAGGGGCAGCTCACCAACATATCCTCTTCGCCTGACACTATCACCAAAAGTCCACCAATCGCGAACTTCAATTTCTAGTGAAGCGTCGAAGGGACCACTCCCAGCGCATGAATCCAAGGTCTTCCCAAGAGGCAGCTGTAGGCGGGATTTATGTCCATCACTTGAAAAACCACATTGCAAGTGTGGGGGCCTATCTGAATGGGGATGTCAATTTCCCCCATCACTTCCCGCCGACTACCGTCGAAGGCTCAAACCACCATTGAACTTGGTTTTAAACGTGACGCACTAAAAGGAAGCTTTTCCAAGGTGGTCTTTGGCATCACATTTAAACTTGAACCATTGTCGATGATTACCATCGCGACGACATGGTCCATACATCTGACTGACACATGTAGAGCCTTGTTGTGCCCTCTCCCCTCAATGGGAATTGCTTCTTCCGCAAACGCGATATAATTATTGGTGGTTATATGATTAACAATGCCTTCAAAATCCTCAACTGAGATGTCGTGTGCTACGTGGGCTTCGTTGAGGACTTTTATCAACAGTGCACGATGAGGCTCAGAGTTTATGAGCAATTCGAGTAAAGAGATTCTCACCGGAGTTTTATTCAGTTGCTCAACTACTTTAAACTCGCTTTGTTGGATGAGAAGAAGGAACTCATGAGCCTCTTCCAAGGTCACTGTCTTTCCTTGAAGACCTTCTTTCTTCTCAGCTCCCTTTACCACCGAAGGATCTACTTCTTTTGAGGGGGCGGCTATGTCTGTGGGCTCTTGGACCATGGGCGCTTTCCCCTTGGATGGCAGTTCCGTCGAGTGAGGGGGAGCGAACACCCGACCACTGCGGGTTACGCCACTGAGGCCGGTGATGTTGGTCACCTTGGCTGACAAGGAGTCAACTTCGGTTGCAACTCTTTCTCCAAAAGCAGGAGGGGTATACTTCCATGGAATGGCCTTATTGCTTTGATATGCAAACGACGTCGGCTTAGGCGCTGTCCGGGGGTACATGGGTGTGGAGCCGGTCCCTTTCCTAGTGAAACATATTACTAGGGCTTTGGGGGTTGGGGGAACCTTCTTTTCTTCCGACTGCATGCAAATCTATGGTTCTTCCCTCCCTCCTTTGGACACTTCGAGCTGCCCCCAGTCCATGAGCCGTTGAAGCAATTCTTCCACCGCGGGACAGGTTTCCATGTCGTGTGACTCCCCGAGGTGAAACAAACATTCGTCCCTTTCGTCTCCGCCGCGGGAGACCATGCATGCCGCTTGCAGCGACTGGTAGATGAAGCGTCTAGATGTAGCCACATCTTCTAATCTCTTTGCCCCGACAGGCCATGCTCTTCAATGGCATTTACGCTAGCCCCTCCATGACTGGCTAGTGGGTTGGTTTTAACGTTGGGGCCCTCCTCTTGGAATGATGGCCAACCGGCATTAATTAGGTGTTGCACCAGGCAGGAGTCAATGTTATGTCCGGGGGCTCCACTATGGTATGCACACTTGGCATCCGAGTTGTACCCCTTGGGGTATGGTGGCTGGAAGACCTTCCCGTGTATGGCCACCACCAAATGATTTTCCAATAATGAAGGCCACAACTCGGAGTATGCCATGGGAATAGGAGGGAAATCATTTCTCGGGGGGGGGGGGGGGGGGGGTGCACCGTGCATTATTATAGCTCGCGCCAGGACTTGTATTATTGGCTGGCCGGGGTGTGGCTGGAGCTGTGTGTTGGGCAGGCGTTCTTTCTATTGTGGGTGGTCCTTTTACTTGAGTTGGGAGGGAGCTCCCAGCTCAGATTGAAAAGTTCGGAGGGTTGGGCTGGTATGAGTTTTGGATATTTTGGGGTGCTTTCATCCATGTTGGGGCGGTGGTGACCGCGTGGGTATCTCCTTCTTTTTTCCTCGTGCCGACCACTGGGGCTCTTCTGTTGTTGTTGTGGGCCATGTTGGAGGCATATTCAAACTTGCCTTTTCTCAGCCTGGACTCAATCCTTTCTCCGGCGAAGACGAGGTCCGCAAAGTTAGCTGGCATGTACCCTATCAGCTTCTCATAGTAGAACGTAGGCAACGTATCTACCATAATTGTGATCATCTCCCTCTCAGTCATGGGCGGGACGACTTGGGCTGCAAGGTCTCTCCACCTTTGGGCATATTCTTTAATGGACTCATGTTCTCACTTGGTCATGCTCTGAAGCTGGTTCCGATCAGGAGCCATATCCGTGTTGTATTGGTACTGCCTAATGAAGGCAGTTGCGAACTCTTTCCATGACCAGACCTAAGAAGCTTCCAGATTGGTATACCATGCCACTGCTGCTCCGGCTAAGCTGTCTTGAAAGAAATGCATCAACAGCTTTCCGTCCGTAGAATATGCCCCCATCTTTCGGCAATACATCCGAAGATGTCCTTTTGGACATGTCGTCCCTTTGTATTTATCAAAATCTGGTACTTTGAACTTGGGAGGGATGACGATGTCAGGTACCAGACACAGATCCGCCAAATCCGAGAACGGGTAGTTGTCGAGGCCTTCTACCGCCCTCAGCCTCTCTTCAAGTAAATCAATCTTTCCCTATCTTTTGCAAAGGGAACAAATTCTTTGGTTGGGGCAATTCATGGGGGGCCGGATCCTTGAGGGGCAGTAGAGGGCCTAGACGGGCATCTTCTTCATCGTCTTCTTGCAGGGGATAATCGGCATAAGGAGGGAGTTGCCCCTCGAAGGTAGGGGCTTGGTTCAAATCGTCCGGAGCGGTACGGGGAGTGAAGTCTAGAGGCAAGCCATAAGGGTAAGCTTGAGGACTATACCTCCGACCGAACACCGTCGTGTTTCTATCTCGGCCTAAGTTTATTGCGGGCTGTAGCACCGGTTCCGCTTCCCTAGCTGTATTGGAGGCGGTCGCCGTGGCATTATCCTCTATAGTTTTCTGAAGCTTTAGCATGGCTTCCGTGATAGAAGCCATTTGATCTTTTAAGGCCGATAGGTCGGCCTTCATCTGTTCTTGCACTCCCTCTTCATTATCCATTTTTCTGGATCGAGTGTTATAGGGGTGCCTCTGCGCTTTCTTAGTTATTGTGAGTTCCCTAAAGAAACAAACAATGGTGAGTATGCCACCAAAACATGAATATGCTAATGAATGATCGGAGCACTTGGATCCACCTCAAGATTTTTAGATAACGTGATGAGTTTCAGAACTTCTCATTTTATAAAAAGGAACAAAGCTTTTATCTAGCCAAGATCATACAAAAGTGTTACAACAGAACCTAACGGTTTCTAATTATATGGGCCATCAAATCTATCATGTGTTGACAGTAGTTGATTAGCCCGTGAATTTCCTCAGGGGCTGTACACACTTCAACGATGGCCTTTGCTTTGGCTAATAGTCGCGGGAGGTCTTGACTTCCATTCAAGGTCAAGGCGAACCTATCCATCCACATGGTGGCTTCTTGATGCAATGCATCAATCACCCTCCCTCTTGCTTCCTTCTCGGCGTATGCTTGTGCGAAGTCCTCTACCAGCTTTTCTTCATGGGTCAACGACTGGTTTAACTCTTCCTTGTATTGCCCTATGATAGCTAGCATGCTTTGCTCCGTGGTTTCCAAGTGTTGAGCTAAACTCCTTTTGGATCTAGAGCAAGCAGCTAACTCTTCCTTTAAGATCATGCCATGCACCCGTGACTTGTCCCTTTCCTCTCTCCGAAGCTTGAGCTCATTGTTGCTGCCCCACAAAGCTCCTCGTAATTTATCTCGACCATGTTCCTCCTTGTGGGCCCTTTTGGTTTCTTGTTCAAGGGCTCTTGCAGTGGCCGCGTTTTCCTCTTGTAACTCGGTGCACTCTTTCCGGATGTTTGTAGCGGCTGTCTTGAATTTTTCTTTGGCGAGTCTTGCCTTCCCTAGCTCTAATTTTAGAGCTTGGATTTCTTCATCTTCCTTCGGAGCTTCGAAGTTCTTCTCATCGATAAATTTCAACTTGGAGAGCCAATCTAACCCTCGCGTATGAGCTCTTAGCCATTCATGATAACCACCGATGACGCCATTACGGATGCCCCTAAGTTCCTTATCTTTCCTCAACGGACTTCTCCACGCCTTGTGGACTCTTTGTACAACCTCGAGACTTTGCGCGCCGAAATCTC
This sequence comes from Glycine soja, assembly GCF_004193775.1. Lineage (NCBI taxonomy): Eukaryota > Viridiplantae > Streptophyta > Magnoliopsida > Fabales > Fabaceae > Glycine > Glycine soja. The sequence continues at coordinate 23,391 of NW_021144615.1, read as the reverse complement.
TCACAAGGAAAGGCGAGAGGTTCTCTTCCATTGGCGTTCCCCTCATGGGGTACCCTAGCTGTCTTATGGCAAGTGCGGGATTATAGTTAATACAACCCCTCGTCCCTATCAACGGAACATTAGGGTAGTCCCCACATGAGAAGAGAACTCCCTCTTTTCCTTCCTTCCATCAAGGAAACCAATTAATTGTGCTGCCTTCTATCCCAGCCAAGTGTTGGTCCCAATCGACTCTTCTTTTTTCGACGCACGAGCGATAACTTTGAAGCGGACACGAGTGTCTTATGTCTTGTTGGAATAGGTGCGAAACCAACCACACACAAAGAGCGGGCAAGCAGCAGACGATCCGTGCGCTATTCTTCTCGCACCTTCGGTCAAATGTATCGAATAAGTCCACCAAGATAGCCACCACTGGGCTTTCCTTGCTATGGTGATATGCAAGGAAAGCATCAATTGCGGCTAGGTCCACCAAACCGTCCACGTTCGGAAAGAGGACAACCCCAAAGATCAGCAAAGCTAGTATATCCGCAAACGGGACCCACTTCTCTTGACTTGCCATATCCCTTCCCTTGCCTTCCAAGTATTTCCGCGGTAGGCCCACTACGCCGTTTCGAGTTTGCTTCATGCGATCCAACTCTCTTGCCGAATCTCCAACCACAGCTGCAATCTTACTCAAGGAGGGAAGAAACCTGGAGAAAAGATACGGTTTTCTTCCCCCAAGAGGGCATCCTAATATCTCCTCAAACTCTTCAATAGTCGGTACCATTTGGAAGTCCCCAAACGTGAAGCATCTCAACGGCTGGTCATAGTATTGGGCGAGGGATACAACTGCTTCCGTAAATACCTCCGCTATGGTCAAATCTAAAATCTTTCCATACACTTTGCGGAAGGCTTGCCTTTGGAGAGGTCCCATCAATCGTCCCAACTCCTTGAGGCTGGTGACATCTAGACCCTTAATCTTGACTTGATAAAATCTTTTTCCGTTTTGATTTGTCCCCATCATTTACCTAAAAAAGGGGTGGATCAAGACTCCGATATGAATGATGCAATGCGCATGCATGAAACGGAAAGAAAACACAACAAAGGGGTAATTTACATATACGAGACCAAAAAGATCCATCTTTTTAATACTACGTTTTAGGCATTATGGCACCTCAACGTGTGTATTAAAAAGTGATGTATTGCTCTAGGGAAACAAAATATCACTAGCAAAACTATAATTTACGTGCTATTCGAAGAAAAATGCATGAGAACAAATGGCACGGAGCGTGTTCGCTCCATGCCCCTATTTGGGAACCTATAGGACAATATCTAGGGGTCTCTAATAACTACTCCCAACAATTCATAACTCACATGGTCGTTTTCTAGAGGTATCATCACTCAATATAATAATATTGTGGCGGTATGGAATACCGGCGACAACATGTTATAAAGAGAGAAAGCTCTAGATGAGGTTTCACTATTATCAAGCAAGTCGGAGACCTAGCATGATCATAGATTCACCTCCACTCCTTAGATTCCCATGAACCCGGGTATAGGGCCCCTTTTTTACTCAAACCCGTGGGTGCTTAGAATGCAGTGTAAAAATGCGGAAAAGATAGCAGTTATTATATTTACACAGTTCAAAAATGCACACACAAAGTTTCACAATTCCACAATTTCCTAAAATAGGCGTAACTCACAAAAACAGTCCCTAGTGGAGTCGCCAACTGTCGCAACATACCCATTTGCGGGTGAGCGAGGTGAGGGTCACGGGTGCACTTTCCAAGGGAGGAAAGATGCGCGGAGTCACCACCAACGTTTATTTGTGGAAAACGTCGGAAAAACCGAAGGAAATCGGTCAAAAAGAAAATTCCAAGTTTGGGAGTTGTATTTACGTTTGAGGAAGGTATTAGCACCTCTCACGTTTGTCTCAAAGGACAACAACCTTATTTTTTAGAATTGTGGAAATTGTGTTACCTTAACTTTTATTTCTTTTTATTTTTTGAGGTCGACAAAAGTGGGGCTCTTGCTCCTACGTGCCCTCCATCGAAGAGGAAATCAGACCTACGTAGTTCTTCTTTAAGGGTGAATCAAGCGATTCTTTTTACTTGGAAAAGAGAAACGTCCGATTGATTTTTTTTGCTTTATTTTACTAAAAGGTATTTTTTGATTATTATATTATTATTATACCTCTTTTTTGATTTCCAACGTGGTTACGGCACGACCGAACGGTCGGATTTCATTTTAACAGAAATTAACGGATATTACAAATCAAATGATCGGTGAAAATTTATTTTATTTTTTGATTAGGCGAGAAATGACTTAAATAAATGACTGAAGCACGTCAAAAGAGGGTACGGAAAGTAAATGAAACAAGAAATAAAAGTACACGAAACAGATGGGGACCACCACGAGTACATAGAATGAATTGAAAAGCTCGGTTTGGGGTACTTACCGGTTGAAAACCGAAGAAAAACGAAGAACGAACGATGAATGTCGAAGAACGGTTGAAAATCTTCGCGTAATTACCCACGGAAACGTTACGGAAGCGCCTCGGCTTGGATTTTCTTCACAGAAACAATTTTCCTCAGCAATTTCAAGAGAATACGAAGTGCCAAGAAGGCTGAACCCCTTCCTTCTTCATTCCTCCCCCTATTTATAGCAAAATAGGGGAGGAGCTTGCCACCCAGCTCGCCCAGGCGAGCTCAGCTCGCCCTGGCGAGTCAGGTTGCTTCCTCCAGAAGCAACCGCCTTCTGGAGGAAGAATCTGGAAGGCCCAAGTGGGTCTGGTTGCTATTTACACCCCCTTTTTTTACTAAATACACACTCTTTTACTTTTTTGGTGATTCTTTTTCCGTAACGTTATGAAACTTTACGAATTTCGTAACGACACTTATTTTCTTTCCGTAAGGTTACGGAACCTTACGGATCATGTATTTTAGCTTTCGAAAAAGTTACGGAAACTCACGGATTGCGTAACAATACTTCCTTTTGCCTCCCCATAACCATTTTCATCTTGTCAGCAAGGTTTAGGTCTTATGAATGTTAACCTTTAATATAGAAATACCTTCAAAACATCTAAACATAGTTACATCCCCACAGAAACTTTATCATTAGCTTATCACTGAAATCACTCATCTGCAACCCAAAACCATAAATTAACTTCCCAATCTCTGCTGCCCTGTCCCATAAGCCTACTCAACCCCAGCCACTACCAGGCAGAGGTAAATGAGCTTAAGAAAAAAGATAATAATTCAAGTGTACTAGCTAGAACTTCAAATATTTGAAGCTTGGCTACCTCTCATTATGTGTCTCTCTCAGTAGAACTTAATGATAATTCCCCATGTTCCCTTCCTTTCGTTCATATTCTGCTACTTCTTCTTGATACACCACAGTGTTTACTACACTGGGGTTTTAGCCCAAATTGTTGAGGATCAACAACAATCATTGCTCAAACTGAAGTTGATTAACATGTTTTCACAACTTTTAGACAACAAAACAGAATTAATCCAATGCAAAAATCAAGCAACTTTATTTAATAAGGAAAACCAGCCAAAAGGATGGGAACATAGAAACAATTAATACACGTGCTGTCATACCCTAATTTCATTCGGGGACCATCTGTTTGTTGGGATGCGACCCTCGCTTGATCACTTCGAGATACTTGACGCTCATCGTTAGGCAATCCGTGAAGTTTCGCGACATGTCAGGAGTTGAAAGAACATTATTGCGCAATCCGTAAAGTTCTGTAACATTCTAGAAGCCGAAGAGGGGATGGTTGCATAATCCGTAAAGTTTCATGACATTACAAAAAGAAAACAAGTATCGTTACGTAATTCGTGAGGTTCCGTAACGTTACAGAAAAAGAATCAGCAAAAAATGGGCAAAGGGGGTGTATTTAGTAAAATAGGGGTGCAAATAGTAATTTTCAAATTTGGGCCCTTCTAGAGGTTTCTGGGCATTTTCTTGCTTAAGGTGGAAGCACCCTAGCTTTCCTAGGCTAGCTGAGCTCGTCTGGGCGAGCTAGGTGGCAACCACCTCCCCTGTTTTGTTAAAAAATGGGCTTCCGGGACACCCGTAATGCTTTCGTAAAATTCCCATAACCCTAAATAAGCATATTTCACTTAATATGGGTGAGAAGGAAGAGAAAAAAGAAAAAAAATCATGTCCTCTAGGCTTTCATAACTTTTCCGTAAATTACGAAAGAAGGGGGTGAACATATCAAAATGGGGGGTGCGAATAGCAATTTTGAAATTTTCAAGTGGGTCTTCCAGTGTATTTTTCGAAGCTGGATTGCTTATGGAGGAAGTAACCCAGCTCGCCTGGGCGAGCTGGGCGGCAACCTCCTCCCCCTTTTTCCTATAAATAGTCTGAAGGGGGTTGTTCTAAGGATCCCTCAGCCCCCTAGCTATGTATTTCATCTGTTTTTGGTGGAAAAAATTATTTCCGTGAAGAAAATCCAAGCCGAGGTGCTTCCGTAATGCTTCCGAGATGTTTCTGTGAGCGAATCCGTGAAGGTTTTCTGTTGTTCTTCACCGTTCTTCATCCGTTCTTCGTTCGTTCTTCGTTCTTCAACGGGTAAGTTTTTGAATCCGAGACTTTCAATTCATTTCTTGTTTTTTTGGCTTTCATCTTTATTTCGTTCATTTTTTGTTTTCTTTTCTTTCGTCTTTATCGCACTTTTACCGTTTATTTAAGTCGTTTTCTCACCTAATAAATGATAAAATGAATTTCAACCTATCATTTGTGTTGTAATATCATTTAATCACTTTTAAAACAAAATCTAACCGATCGTTCATGCTGTAACCTCAGTTAAACTAAAAAAAAGCAAAATAAATAATAAAATAATCAAAATATCTTGAAAAATAATAATAAAATAATAAAAAAAATCAATCGGACGTTTTTCTTTGGAAATTTCCTTAGATCAATTGATTAATAACCAAAGTGAAACTAAGGCTAATTATATATATATATATATATATATATATATATATATATATATATATATATATAATCTCTAAATAACATTTAAATAAAAATTGATCCCTAATTTCCTATCTCTATATTTTTATATTTGCATGTTTATTTAATTTGATATTTATTTATTTATTCTAGATGTTTCTTTAATAAATAAATAATTTTCTGCTTACAATAATTTTCTGCAAGTTTGCCTCCACATAACCATTTTCATCTTGTCGGCAAGGTTTAGGTGTTATGAATGTTAACCTTTAATATAGAAATACCTTCAAAACATCTAAACACAGTTACATCCCCACAGAAACTTTATCATTAGCTTATCACTGAAATCACTCATCTGCAACCCAAAACCATAAATTAACTTCCCAATCTCTGCTGCCCTGTCACATAAGCCTACTCAACCCCAGCCACTACCAGGCAGAGGTAAAGGAGCTTAAGAAAAAAGATAATAATTCAAGTGTACTAGCTAGAACTTCAAATATTTGAAGCTTGGCTACCTCTCATTATGTGTCTCTCTCAGTAGAACTTAATGATAATTCCCAATGTTCCCTTCCTTTCGTTCATATTCTGCTACTTCTTCTTGATACACCACAGTGTTTACTACACTGGGGTTTTAGCCCAAATTGTTGAGGATCAACAACAATCATTGCTCAAACTGAAGTTGATTAACATGTTTTCACAACTTTTAGACAACAAAACAGAAGTAATCCAATGCAAAAATCAAGCAACTTTATTTAATAAGGAAAACCAGCCAAAAGGATGGGAACATAGAAACAATTAATACACGTGCTGTCATACCCTAATTTCATTCGGGAACCATCTGTTTGTTGGGATGCGACCCTCTCTTGATCACTTCGAGATCCTTGACGCTCATCGTTAGGCAATCCGTGAAGTTTCGCGACATGTTAGGAGTTGAAAGAACATTATTGCGCAATCCGTAAAGTTCTGTGACATTCTAGAAGCCGAAGAGGGGATGGTTGCGTAATCCGTAAAGTTTCGTGACATTACAAAAAGAAAACAAGTATCGTTACGTAATTCGTGAGGTTCCGTAACGTTACGGAAAAAGAATCAGCAAAAAAGGGGCAAAGGGGGTGTATTTAGTAAAATGGGGGTGCAAATAGTAATTCTTTCTGGAGGAAGTAACCCAGTTCGCTTGGGCGGCAACCTCCTCCCCCTTTTTCCTATAAATAGTCTGAAGGGGGTTGTTCTAAGGATCCCTCAGCCCCCTAGCTATGTATTTCATCTGTTTTTGGTGGAAAAAATTATTTCCGTGAAGAAAATCCAAGCTGAGGTGCTTCCGTAATGCTTCCGAGATGTTTCCGTTAAGAAAATTATTTTCGGTTTTCTTTTCTTTCGTCTTTATCGCGCTTTTACCGTTTATTTAAGTCGTTTTCTCACCTAATAAATAATAAAAAAAATCAATCAGACGTTTTTCTTTGGAAATTTCCTTAGATCAATTGATTAATAACCAAAGTGAAACTAAGGCTAATTATATATATATATATATATATATATATATATATATATATATATATATATATATATATATATATATATATATATATATATAGATGTATGTATGTATATAGATAATTCAGCCAAAAAAATATGGATAACTAAATAAATGGATGGTTAAATTATACTTAACGTTTACATTAAATGGTTTTCATATGTATTTCACTATGGAAATTGAAATTATTTTTCTTAATTTAAGTTTTATATATATATATATATATATATATATATATATATATATATATATATATATATAATCTCTAAATAACATTTAAATAAAAATTGATCCCTAATTTCCTATCTCTATATTTTTATATTTTCATGTTTATTTAATTTGATATTTATTTATTTATTCTAGATGTTTCTTTACTTTCTTTAGTATTATTTTCAACTAAACTTATTTAATAAATAAATAATTTCAATTCAATGTAGTCTATATCATACTTTCTGCTTACAATAATTTTCTTATATTTTATTTACTATAGTAATTTTAATTTACTAACAATTATATTTTAATAATATTTTTTAGATAAGTATTCAATCAACTCAACTTCAAGTACAAGGATCAATATCAATCTAGACAATCCTGATTTATTAAAGTTCAGATAGAGTAAAATGAACTTCCTTCTTTTATTTTGTTTTATTGCACATTTTGTAACATTCAACAAACAAAATTGTTAGTTTATTCTAATTCTTTGATTGATGTAGCTAAAAAATTATAAATTTCATATTAAATAACTACTTTGTAGAAAAAATGGAGCAACATTAAATAAAAGAACTATCTTCTCCAAATTCTACTAACATTGATCTTGACAAGAGAATGTCAAAAAATAGAAGATCTTTGCAAGATATAATATCCATGAGATGGTATCAAAATCACATGTATGCAACCCTATCATGACCTTCATGTTCATAATATTCAATAATACTTTATTTTTTCTTAGTTTTAACATATATAAAATAACAGAATAATGTGTTCACAATTCATGCAACAATCAATGAGATCGATGGTTCGGTTGAATTTTGAATTATGTTGCATGTGAGAGATGGTAAAAGAAAGTTACAAAAGAGGGAAATCAATACACTTGCAGAGAATGCAGGCAATCATCCAAGTACCCAACAAGGTTTAATGTTTTGTATATAATGAATTATTTTTTATAACATAATTAAATAAATATTAAAAACTTTGAAATCTTGTTTGGTTCAAGATAAAATTGAAAGTATATGATGACACCAACATAGCAACATTCACAATTTTCGATTGAGATGTGTAACAAATTCTAAACACGAAAGCATTTGAACTCCTTCACACCCGAAATGAAAATAAGGCTAACATACCCCATATTAAATACCTTTTACAAAGGCACTTTTATCCACTAATTAATATTTTTATGAAAAAAGGAACCCACTTCAACACAACAAATATCATCGGATGAGTCAGGTGAAGAACTAATTATAAGTTAAAGCCCAAAGCTACAAGCATCCAACAAGTCAAAAGGTGCATGTTCATCATCTAATGAAGAAGTTTATCAAATCTCACAAAGTCCATTAGGAAAGAAGGCAAATAAACAAATGGTCAGAAATCAAAGTCCAAAGCTACAACTATTGAAGAAGTTAAAAGATGCATCTTCATCATCAAAAGAAGAAGAAAATCTATTAAAAAGTGTGAAAAAACAATTTGTGATAAGTAAAAGCTCAAAGCTACAAGCATCCAATAAGTCAAAAGATGCATCTTAATCATCAAATGAAGTTTATTCAATCTTTGAAAGTCCATTAAGGAGAAAGACGAATAAACAAGTTGGTCTGACATCCTTTGATGAAGAGTTAATCTTACTTTTAAGTTTAAAATGGATCACACCAAAGAAAACAAAATTCAAAAATAGGTCACCGGAAAAAGGAAATAAATACAAAAGGTTTATTTAAATGAACAATTTTTGGTGTTTATTTACATCATTTTTATGTTTTTTACCATTATGGTTGACTATTTTTTATTTCATTAAATATATTTCTTAGACTGCTTTATTATGTCAATTTCACTTTATTCTAATATTGCTCTTATCAAATTTATACATAATGCTTATTTTATCTTCAGGTTAATCAACTTTTGTTGAGTGGCCAGCCTCCAATTTTAGAATATTCCCTTCTAAATATATTGATAAATAAAAAATATCTTAATTTATACATAATTTTTTTAGTCTCCTTTAACAAAAAAATAATATAAAATATAATTCAAAATTATATTTTAAAATTTAATTTATCAAACAAATGATTTATATAAATATTTCTTTAATTATTTATCAACCCGCGCAACACGCGGGTTTGTGTCTAGTGTAATATGACTATAAGTATTTGTGCATGTCTTTGTTTGAGGCACATTCTCCACAAGTATGCCAATGAGGATGTCTCACTAGGACTAGATGTGGACCACATAATGATCGAAGACTCTATTGTGGTACACCACTAGGTGAAGGTTTTTCTTGCATTTAAAGATGATACTGACTTGTATATATGAATTATTTATATTAAATCAAACTCACTAGGATATCTCACTAAAACCAATGTTATTTTTGACACAACATCGGTTTGTTTTTGCATATTTTACCTTTTCTAGTTTATTTCTTACTTTACAACATCGATTTTTTTTAACATAAGTTTTTTTATAACCGATGTTAACATTAATACTTTTAACCTTTGTTCAAAACCGATGTTAAATGCCCAAAATAAATTATGTTAAAAGCATTTTTTCTAGTAGTGTGTATTGACATTATTGTTTTCATTATTTTAAACATTTCTTTTATCCGATACTAATTATTCAATTATTTTGGGCAAAATTTGAATTGCCTAAAAACTATGTGGACTAGTTATGTTTTTCAATTTTTAAGTTTGGGGTAATTTAAAAAACAAACAAGATATTAAAATAAAATTGCAAAGAAACAACATTGGTTTTTAGAAAAATCAATGTTGTGAATGCACGACAACATCGGTTCTTCTAGAAACAAATGTTGTTGAGCAGAAAACAACATCGATTTTAAAAGTCATTAATAATTAACCGATTTTAAAAGCCTATTTTGTAGTAGTGATTCCATTTACAATCAAGTGTATCTCTATATTTAGTTAATAACTAGATGTTTACCTAGGTGTTGCGCGGTTTATGAATGTATCTCAATATTTAGTTAATTTTGTTAACAGTGAAAATAAAAAAATAATGTCAATTTGTACAATTTCACCTTATTTTTTATGTTCATTGTTAGCAAATGTTTAAAAGTTGAAACTACACCACTATGTGTTGGTGTAGGCTTAGAACCCCTCTATAAGGCTGTAAGTTGTGAGATTGATTTCAAAAATAAAAGAGCAATTGAAAAAGTCATGTATTATTGTGGGTATGTTTGCATTATTTTCATTTTGGGTGTGAAGGAATTCGGAAGCCCTTCTATTTAGAATTTGATGAACATATCAATCAAACATTGTAAATGTTGCTACACTTGTATCCAGAGAAAGTAGAAATTCGAAAATGGTGACGATCAAAAATCAGACTTTCACTCCATTAGTGGAGGCGTGACTTTTCGGTAACTCGCATAAGCTAAAATGGTGCCTTAATTTTTTAAACCATGATGCAGCTCCACTCACCCACGTATTGCATCTTCAGTACACACCCACTTCATGAGTGATACATATGCAAGAGTAATATGTGTGTGTTGCACTCGCCTGTAGCTAAAGACAAAACGAAACATTTGTCTTCAATGCATCCTCCAATGATCAAAAAAGGGCTGAATTGTCATATATAAGGACATCATCCACCTGACACGTCTAACTTTGCTTGCAAGATCAAAAACATGTCCACCCCAGACAACTTGCCAGAAGAAGCCTAAACAACAGTCGTCCAAGCTAGGGGAGCTTGACATGCCTCACAAACCTACAACTCTTACACTAGTCGAGGTTACCACCCTCGACACCGAACAATCTCCCTTAACACAAGACAATTTCCATTGACACTAGATGATGGAAGCTTGCTTGTGGAGCTTTTATGGAGGTTGGATCTTTGAGCTTCAATGAGGTCCTTCAATGGTGATTTTCCACCATGGAGATGCAGTGGAAGGAAAAGGAGAAGAGGAGAAAGGAGGCACCATCCACTAGGGAATAAGCCATGGAAGAAGGAGCTTCGCCACCAAAAATGTGCCTTGGATAAGAAGCTTGGAGAGGATGATTCAATGGAGGAAAAGAGAGAGGCGGGAGCACAAAATTGAAGAAGAAAAAGGGGGAGAGAAGTTGAACTTTGAGTTGTGTCTCACAAGACTCTCATTCATCAAAATTACAACAAGTGTTACACATGCTTCTATTTATAGACTAGGTAGCTTCCTTGAGAAGCTTTCTTGAGAAAAATTCCTTGAGAAGCTTCTTTGAGAAAACTTTCTTGAGAAGCTAGAGCTTAGCTATACACACCCCTCTAATAACTAAGCTCACCTCCTTGAGAAGCTTCCTTAAGACACTTCCTTGAGAAGTTTCCTTGAGAAGATTCCTAGAGAAGCTAGAGCTTAGCTACACACACCTCTCTAATAGCTAAGCGCACCTCCTTAAGATGAGAAGCTAGAGCTTAGCTACACACCCCCTATAATAGATAAGCTCACCCCATGACAAAATACATGAAAATACAAAAAAAAGTCCCTACTACAAGGACTACTCAAAATGCCCTGAAATACAAGGCTAAAACCCTATACTACTAGAATGGCCAAAATACAAGGCCCAAAAGAAGGAAAAACCTATTCAAATATTTACAAAGAAGAGTGGATCCAACCTTGGCCCATGGGCTCAGAAATCTACCCAGAGGATCATGAGAACCCTAGGGCCTTCTTTAGTAGCTCTAGCCCAATCCTCTTGGATCCTTCTATCCAATACCCTTGGGGGGTAAGATTGCATCACTAGACAAACTCTTTCGTTGACAAGCCGACTTAGAGCTTAGGGGGCTTATGTACTATCCAGGGTCCACAAAATACGCGTGACAAGCAATGTGGCCCTCAAATAGACATGTTTGCCCTCCATGTTAGCCCTGCCTCATGAGCATGGACGTTCCACGCTTAGTAGGCGGGTTCCCAAACTGATAGGTTATCTCTAAGTACCCATTATTTGAATACGTTGTGACCTTTTTATCTCGTGGCAGGTATTCAATTATCTACAAGGTACACATTATCTGTAAGCTACAATTATCTACAAGCTAGTCATTATCTGCAAGGGTTGTTACAACACCGTAACAATCCCAACCAATAAGGACCCGCAGCTTCCACTCCACTCTATAAGTACCAGGTTCTATCTCACCCTTTTACAAAATTTATTCTCACCTAACTCTCGTACTTACTTCAGTGTCGAAGTCCTTTATTTTGCAGGTCCCCCCTCTTGTCCTTTTAACAAAGGCTACTCTCAGTTCGACGTGCGAGATCTTAGAGCCTACCTTGGCCACGTCCACCCTGACAAGGGACAACTCTAGATTTTAGTAAGTATAGCTCTGAAAAGGAAATTTGATCTCATATACGTGTTAAATTGTTGATTAATGGATGTAAAAGCTTGACCAATTTTGTATGATAATTTTCTTGTAACAAGCTAAATTTTAGTGGATAACTCTAATAAAATAGTTTCAACTCAAGGCAAATTGTAGACATAGCTAAAAAGTGAAAATGATCATGTAGGCTGAGAATGATGGCTCTGAACTTAATAGTAGGATTTATTAGCTTATAGATGGAGGAAAAGACTAGGTAGATGCTGAGAACTATTTCCCTTTGGATGATCTCCTTTCTAAACTTACTCTTTTTTCCTCTATTATGAATGTTGTTTTTCCTCTATTCATTTAGTTCATTCTTTGCTTTCATAATTAATAGTTTTGTCCTTTGTGGATTTTTCTAATATATATGACCGAGAATGAATTTTTTGCATTGACCTATTAAAAATCATACTACCATTTTCAGCTACCACTATTACGCCTTGATTTATTAATGTCATGTGAAGTATAATTTGGATGAGGATTATTTATGTCTCTACTCTAACAAATACTTTGGCCATAAAAAAGAGAGTATATACTATGGACATAAAAAAATTATATACTATAGAAACGAACAAATAACGAATGGATGGCTCAAATTAGGCTTATTACTAAATATGCTAGGCTTATCTGTTAAGTAGGAATGATGGATCAGGTTTACCCCTTTTGGAAACAACAATTTGCCTTTACTGATGTAGTGTTGCTTTGCTTTGTACATTTCAGAATTCATGAAACAACATGATGTGTCGTAACATAACTTCTATAGTGTGATCCAACTATCTAGTTTTAGTCTTTTTTTATTCATTTTTGGGTTTTACTAATTTAGAATTTACAAAGTCTTTTCTCATTTTGTGTAGATATATCATAAAATTATATATACAAATATCAGAAAATTAGTAAAAGAAAAATATACTTATTCTCTAAAATAAACTAACTGAACCCCCTAATCTCCATTTGCACGGTGTAACGACAAGGAAAGAGAAAGGCATGGAGTGTAGGTCACGTGTCTTTCTCTCTCCTTGTTGCCGCCTAGGGTCTAGAGATGATTCATGTCCAACCCTTATAATTTAGGTTCCATGCTTGATTAATAAAAGATTTGTCAAGGAGCCATTAGTTTCAATGAAAATATTGCTTCAAACAGGAGAAAGGTGTAGATAATACTTTAAGGGGTATATCGTAACTACAATTCTACTTTTGTGCTGTTAATTTTGAACTTGTGCTGAACTTTTTTGATAGGCCTTAGTCATGAGTGAAGTTATTCCTTTAAATCCATTCATACCAAATTATCAATGTTGTAAGCCCCTGCTTCTAAATTTTTAAATTTAGAGCTGTGAATCGAAATCTTTGAGCTAATATTACGGGAAGACCACTGTCAACTATTTTGATTGCTGCATCAAATTAACAACATTGAGTTTAACATGGATGTTTTGAGGTGTTCTTATTTCAGGAAAAACTTTATTAGTTGATAATCATTTCAACAAGAAGGAGGATCACGGGTTGGAACAATTGATGTACTTGATTACATCCAGGTTGGTTTAGCATATCTTCCTTTTTTTATATAATATAGTATCATCGATGCATGCTTATGCTGATTGGGACTATGTGTAGCAAACTTCAGCATGTTTTTTACTTCTTAATTTCTTTGTCAGACTTTCCAGAGCTAGCAACTCTAGAGTAGCACTACAATATAAAGAGATAACAACCTTTCTTGGTCTAAATTAAAGATTAAAAAAGATACCACTTCAATCATGACGCAACCAAGTCAAATATGCACACATTTGCTTTCTTTTTATGTTCAAATTAAAGAATAAAAAAGCAGAACACTTGTCTATTTCTTCTTCTGATTTTTTCCTCTTTATAGGAATACAAATTTGGTTATAGACTTATTGTGGATTGATTATTTTTGTTTAATATGAATGTTTCCCACCCTTGACAATTTAATAGTGTGTTTCTTTTCAATTTTCAACTAAGACCAGACACTAACCTTATTTGTGGTGCGGTATTTTTGTTTAATATAAAGGGGCTATACATAATACATTTTTATTTTGGTGTCTAAAGTACGACAGAGAGTTCTAAGTGGTAGCTGGTAGCTCATTCACAAAATCCACACCTAGTGGCTAGGATGATGTGCTTTTTGTATGCTTAGGTTTCTCTTTTCAAGAAAAGTAACGAGTAAGAATTTAATGATTTTTTAGTATTCTGATGTATTTTTTCTGTTACAAAACCTTCCATGTTGAATGGCAATTGATCTTTATTGCTTCCAAGACTTAATTTGAGATCCTAGACTTATCAAATACAGAAAAACTTGAAAGAGTAAATCTTGGTTCTTGTGAAAGCTTGTGTAGGCTCCATCTATCCATGTTGTCTCTCCCTAATCTCATGCATTTGTATTCAAGTGGCTGTAGAATGTAGAGAGATTGAAATCCTTAATGTTCATTCAAAATCTTTGTGACCCAAACCATAGTAGAATTCTGAGTCTACACTGGAAGAGAGGGTCTGGGCACTTCATGTTTCTTCTTCATCCGTTGCTCCTCTATAACAATTTTTTCCTCCTCCTTTTGTTGATGGGCAGGCTTTTTGGTTTGGACCTTTCCCTTATGCTCCCTAAGGATCCTTTTAACCTTCATAGCAAGGCCAAAAGTTTCCAAAGCCTTGTCTTTATTAGCAATAGCCTTGGCCAGTTTCTTCTGCCTCTTTTGCCGAATGTCATCCTAGTTCACTAGAGGAATAAGTATGTTCCTCTTGATGTCAACCTTCATTACCTTCAGGTTTACAACACTGAAGTGTTGTTATCTAGTGATGAAGCTGCCCTTGTTGATAATGGACTGCTAGGAGTCATCATCCATTCCTTTGAAGACATGGAAGACTTAGTATTCCAAAAGAACTTTGTTGATGAGGGCGGCATAGTAGATGTCATCCACTCCTCCCAAAGTCTTCATATTCCTCAAGATGTTGATTTAGATTGTGTGTAAGTTGTTTTGTAAAAATGTACAGCAAACAATGTAAGCTAACTTTCAGTAAAGTAAGCTTTTAACATCGGTTACTAACCCATGTTGAAAGTACCAACGTTGAAAGTATTATTGTTAACATCGGTTATTTAAATAACCGATGTTAACGTTTGAACATCGGGTTTTTAAAAAACCGATGTTGTTTGTGTAGGTTAACATTGGTTTTTTTTTTTAAAAAAAAAAACCGATGTTGTTATTAAGAATTTTTTTTAATATATTGTCTATTTTTTCAATAAACCCAAAAATTAACTTGCAAATTTTAAATCATACCACACAGCATAACATATATAATTTGAATTATATTTTGAAACAGTTTTTAGTAGAAAAACTCCATGACAGATTTATTAATAACTATGAATAAAAAATGTTCAATGTTAAAAGGAGACATGGATTGTAAAAAATTTAAAGCAAGCTAGTAAACTAAGTAAACTAAAATTACAAATTTGCCTAACATCCTAAGTTTCATTTCTAACTTTCAGATAATACTTTGCCCACTAGATGCAAAGCACCTTCAATTTCTATGATTCCAATGGTCTTGCATCGTTGAAATATTGCATGATAAAATAAAACATAAGTTAATAATATAATACCAATCATAACAAAATCAAATTTGTTTGAAATAAATAATTATCGTTTCCCAATTATTCTTGAAACTTCCTAAGATTATAATTGACATCCAGAATATCCACACTCAGTGCTTCCTTTTTGTCTATTACACTAAATACATAATGAAATTTAGATATTCAACGTTAACTACAAATTAGTCTACACATACATAAAATATAAGTAGAAGCATTGTTACTTTAACAACAATCCACCTAGCACCAGCCTTGGATTTAGGTTGTGGAGTATCGTCAAGTCCTTTCAAAGCACTGTTGATTACAAACAAGGATTCTTATTGTACAATTAAAATATTGATGTTCCTGACTAATGCTAATGCAAATGTATTGAAAAATAACACTGACATGTTAATTATTCCTTTCAGGTAGTTGTCTGGCCTATTATGCAATAAACAAAACCAGATGAAAAGATTTTCCTTAGGCAAAATGATGACCATTTGCCAATGTGCACTGCAGTGGATACCAATATAGGTTATTATAGTATTATACATTATTTAAATTCGTTTGTTCAGTTTAACTTAACCATTCTGGTAGGCTCTTAGGTAAACATCCAGTTCTTCATGTAACTTTTTGATTCAAATTACGATTGCCTAGATCTCTGAATGGACTGTGGCTCAAGGAATCCATACACATCGGCATTTCCTGCTCGCATACTTGTCTCAGTCATATGCCTATTGTTGTTAACGCAAAGTAAATTATGTATGAATTTAAAACAATAATTTAGGTAATTAACAATAATCTAAATTGACTTACAGAATCTACAACTGTATAATAGATATGCTGAGACATTGACCATCGTGTGCTATTTCAGACAGATCTTCATTCTTTATGTACAAGGGGAAGTGTTCATTAAACACCCCAAACACGGTAGCATCCCACATAACCTGCAATGGCTTCAGAAAAAGTTGTGGGATGGTTAATGTCATCAGATATAGGGGATCATCTACCTCATGATCGGGCCTATCTGCAGGTTTTGCTGATCCTACAGCTCCCTATTTATCCAACAGATTGGTTAGCTTCACCATGAAAATATGGTCAAACTTATTGTTTACTGCACCGATTGTAAAAACAAGCTTCTACTTTGTGAGTTATGCAGAAAGGAAGTTTGAAAAATCATTTATTCAGAAGTAAGTAGTACATTCACTCTTCAACAATCAACATATTTAGTCTCAAATGATCGAATGAGTACTAATGGACAAATGAGTTGGAGCGACTGATCATATGGATTTGTTAAATCAAATTTACATGAGGTCAATTAAGCAGTGAACTTTTGTTCTCTTATCATCAAAGTATTTATGTTTCAAATGCGACAAATTAAGAAAAAAACTTACTAGTATGAAACAAGATAGTATGTTACCAAAACATATATATAATTAAGTTCAGAATACAAGTCGTTGCTTATAATTAATCAGTCAACCAACCCACATAGCCTTTTTAATTTGCTGGTGCACATAGGAAGCTTGGTTGATCCCTGCAAGTGTAGTTTTGTCACTGGGAGACAAATCATGCACTCACAACATTGTTTTGGCTCAAGAAGATACAATGCATAACTTGAACCATCATGTAGCAAGACATCTTAGTCATTTATAAGGTTTTCTGCTCACTTCTGATCTAGGGAAGTATTTAGGGGTTTTGTGATAACACTACGTACCCATTATTCAATCTCCTCATGCCCTGCCCCAATGAAAAACACTATGCTACCTCAATCAAAATGAGACCAAGTACACTGATCACAACTATTGGAACACTACGCTACCTCAATCAAAATGAACAACACTACACTACACTATGCTACCCATTATTCTACTTTTGGAAACTCTGCCAAAACTGCAGTGGTCACAAGTATTGGAACATCGCACTCAAAGTGAGAAGTGGCCGCCATGGTGCTATACACATTACAATAGACATTAAGCATTCAAATGTCTACAAAGTGAGCACGACTTACCTCAATCAAAATGAGACCCTGTGAGCACGAGTGAACACCCCAAACAAACTGCAAAGTGAGCACCAGTTCCACAAACCAAATCCTTGCAGTAGAAACAAACAAAGGACCTTGCAGTGAGAACAAGTTCCCCAAACAGACCTAGGTATTCAATAGAACATGTTACAGAGAAGAAAGAGTCATGAAATGTACCTTGGTGGAGAAGAAGAAGGTTAGATAGAGAAGAAAAAAGCTTAGGGCTCGCGTCTGATATATTTTAAAATGTAAGTCCAACATCGGTTTTCAATAAAAAAAAACCGATGTTAACAAAATGATGTTAACGTTAACATCGGTTTTCTAGAAGAAACTGATGTTAACTTATCATACATTATCATCGGTTTTCAAGGATTTATTTTGGGTTTTATTCTTATTTGTAGTTCAAATACTTTATATTTAATATTTATGAAGGTGACACGATAAACAAAAACATGCCACCACAATAAGAATCATAAGTGACAAGCTGGGACAAGTGTCAAAAAAGAAAAAGAAAAACATTTAAAATGTTCAAATAGTATAGAACTGCTGAAATATATATTTCATATTAAGATTTTTAAGGCAGATGGTTGTGATTGCAAGTAAAGGACCACTTTTTTGTAGTGTCACTACAAAAACATTTGATTAATTTTGAAAATCTCTCACAATAGATTCGCTACGTACATATAAGCACTAAAAGGAGTTATCAAGTATGATGTAGAAAAAAGGAAAAAAAGGGATTAAATTAGATCTAATGGTATTAAATATATTATATTAATAGTATTAATTATTGTAATCAGTTTTTCAAATGTAGTTTTCTTTTAATGATTTATTAAATGATATATTTTATATTATTAAATTCATATAATTAAATTCTTATTAATTTCACATTAATCATTTTTATATAAAATAAGTAAATACAAAAGTATGTAAAATAATTATAATTAGAGATTGAATATAGCTATTGATATAAATGGATCTCATTCATAATCTTCAATTGTGATGGGTGTACATCCACCACTCAAGTATTTCATGAAAACAAATACTGTCTCATACAAACAATATTATACACAATATAGGGTATATATTGAATTGGATTGTATCAATCACAAGTACATCTTTAATATCATTTCATAGCAAGGTCAGAAAAATAGAATCACAGTTAAATTAACATCATCACCAATGTGATTAGAATGATAAAAAAACCTAACAAATAAAACCCAAGACATCACATGATAATTAAAAAAATACAATAACAATAAATAACAGAAATATTAAAAATTAGATATACATAAATTAATATTATATACACAGAAAAATATGTACAAAGAACATTTTAGTTGATCAAGCAAATATAATAATTTTTGCCTTAATTGGAACCTATCCAAATCCAAGTGTGATTGAAAAATCACAATGCTGCAAAAGAATAAATTATTCTGCATTATGAAACATTGTCAATGATCTGGCACAAACATGCATCACGGTCATCAATTAACAATATTAGTTGTCAACAATGAAAGCTTGAAACAAAAAAAAAATCATTAGCTTGCTCTTAATTTAATTAAGTAGTTTAAATGCTTATGGTAAGTTGATAGCAAAAGATTAGTTCCCATTTCAGTATTTTCTTTTAATCAAATCAACACAGTAACTCGTGTTTGTGTTCCCTTACAAGTGAATTGAAATAAAAAAAATCAGGTTAGGGTTTAGAGGAGAAAGATGATGGAAAATATTTTGTACCTTGCTAATACCCCTGTCACCAATTCAGTTAGAAGATATCAACCTATTTCATACCTTGTACATGACGGTGCTCAAGGTGGCATTGTCGTCAGTCCGGATTTATTGTTTTTGAATTATTATGGCCAATAGTCACAAGAGTAGGAGAAGGTATGGTCTTGTTTTTCAGATCAAAAAATATAATAAGTAGAGGGCTTTAATGGAACAATGTGCAAAGGGTATTTTCATGGTCTCTTAAACGATAGAATTTGACTAAAAAACAATAAAGATAAAATTGCAAATTTTACCCTTTAACAATAGAATTTGGCTAAAATATCAATCAACACATTGCTAGTAGGGAATGCAGTCTCCTTAGAAGGTCGTTTCCATTCGAAAAAGTGTACTCCTTTGTAAAAAAATGGACACAGATGACTTTTTTTGGTCAACTTTGGTCAATCTTGCACTGCAGGATCCTTTTCAGGGTGAAGAAGATTCATCCTCAGATCAAAAGCCATCTCATCATCAGAAGAAGCATTACCACAATAAGGAAATTAACATTGAAAGCATCAGGACTATGAATATGACTCGATTTTGCTAGCAATAAGCTAGTTGTATTAATGAGTGGGTAAACGATCTTTACTCATGATAGCTCAGGCAAAATCACCAGCAACAGAGTCCACTGATTGGCGCTTCTGGTAAGCTTGTAACTCATCATTTTTAGTTGAAATTGTCAATTTTACACATGCAATCTTAATTCTCAACACACTTTTTGGATGAGTCTTCCAAGGATTGTGTTGCCTTCTCTAACTTTTCTTCCTTTTCCAGCGATAAGGTAAAGCTACAAAATTGAGTCTCCCAATGTTTGATATAAGTTTTGTAAGACCATCTTTAATTTGAACAAGTGGCTTAAAGGTGTAAATGCACAGTCCTTCCAAGCGAGCAACTCAAAGGTGTAACACCATCTTAGAATTTCGTATGAGCATCTTCATTGAAAATGGAAGACTTGAACGAAAATGGTTGGCTTGCTCCTCATTGTTCTGGGAATAGATAAGGATCTATATAATGAGCACAATGTATGAAGGATGGAAAAACTCCAATTTATGTAATCCCAGGTTAAGACTTGTAGTTCACACTAATCAATGACTAAGAAGCAAGAACCAAGCCATGTTTACAGAAAGGATATAGAAAAAATGACTTTCAAGTCTTCCTTTGAAGAGAAGAAGCAGATTGAGAGTGAATTGACACAAACAGATCAAGTCAATATGGTGAATGATACTACTAATACCATATTAATACCAATAATTGTAAAAATTAACAGATAAAATTTTTCTCCATTATGTAATTGTTGGTAAAATGATGCGAGAATGATTACAAGTGTTGATCTCATATTTTATAAACAAACTTTCACAATTAGTGATAAAAGAAATAGCAAAATTGAATATTGAATATTGAAATAAAAAATTATTACCAATTCCAACTAAATGTGTAGTTGCAAATTATCATCTAAAGTTCAAGCATTTATGACATGTTTGATTCTCATTCTAGTTGTAAATTGAGGAATTGAAAAATATGGAAAAGTTTAACAAGAAATTTGAGGCAACAACAAAATCAAAATGGCATAATAATTAAACAACAATTAAAGGCATCCCAATATATAGTTTAAGATTGTCTCGTCATTGGTCAATATTAATTAGTTCCAGAGCTTTTATTTGTCGTACGCCGTTTCTTACGCAGCTCCATAATGACCTGGATACAAGCAAACAAGACCACTAGTTACAAACAAGATATATTAACAATTTATTACATGGTATCTAAAACTCAGAAGTAAACTATAAGTTCAGGTTATAAAAAAGTAAATATACACTAATTAAGAATAAAAAAGTAGCTTATCATACATTAATGTCATTAGAAGCTCTAATTAGTAAAGTTTTTCTTTTCTTCGTTGTAGATGTTGAACTCTCTCCCGCTACTGTCTCTTTCTTTTTTACTGAAGTAGTCTTCTTACAACTATTAATGCAAAAGTTAAAGATATATAGTTGATCAGAAATTAAATATACACTAAAAAGTATAAAAATGACTAAATTTATTTGTAGTACTTAGTAAATGAATAGGAGGATTATTAAAAAAAATTATACCTTGTTTTTAATGCTTCTTGAACCTAGTTTATGTCTGTTTGTTTTGCCTTGTTTTTTGAAACCTCATCCTTCTCCAAATCTTCAAATTCAAAACATCCAAATAATTTTCACTGAGCAAATTAACTCATTCTAAAAGTGTAATACATTCAATATTATAAAAACTTTATAAGATAGTAATCAATTATGGTCCCATATTCATTGAATTTGTAAGGATCATAATTTATCGAGAATAAGGAGCAATATTTAGCAAGACCAATATAAAAGGAATGTGGATGTTATCTTAATTAACAATTTGGGAAATAACATGTATAAAGGATGGTATACATTTGTTCTATAATCAACGCTCCCTCAAATTACTTACACCTACAAAGGATCATGAGAACACAACAATGATTACATCGGAAGAAAAATAATAACAAACACAATAATTTAACGTGGTTCGACACCTCTTACCTACGTCCACGGAACTGTCTCAACAATATTTTCCTATCACATAATTGATTAGAAGATTGTAATCCACCTCAAATAGTGTATCCCTTTACAAACCTGAGTACCACACTCAACGGTTACGAGAAATGATAACACTCTCACACAAAGACACTTTTCTCTCAACAAAGTGACTTTGTTTCACAATCTCTCTTTTCACAATACTCTCTTCATGCGTATCTTCTCCATTAATTATCTTCTCTATTTATAGTGAAGATTGACACTGACTATAATAAATAAGTTCTCTAGGAAGTTGAAACAAAAACAACTTCCAATTCATCCAATCAAATATGTTTCATCTAGTAAAATGCAATCTTTCACTTTGTATTTAAACCAGCTAAACCTTTGTGATAAAAATTCAATTCCCACTATGTATTAAATGCACCTTATCTTTTTCGCTTGAAACACTACAATTCTCCCCCTCAAGCCAAAAGAGAAATATCCTTCGATCAATTTGAAAGTGAACAAACTCCTCCTCCAACAGAAGTATCTCCCAACACTTCTACAATATTAGAAAACTTCATTTTCTTCTTCACTTTGCAATCATGGTTTCTCTTCAAGGCTTGTCCATCCAAATAACAAAGGTTACCTTTATTTTTCTGTCCTTGCAATACCAAGTATCTCCCCTTGTACACCTCATCCAAATTCAAAGTTTATCTTCCAACATAATAGAGTAATTCTACACCATAGTTAGCGCATACATTACTATCTCAGAAAATATGGGAGACACGAAACTCCATTTGGGCCACAATAGAATAAAGTATTCATCCAGACATTTCTTAAATCCTAAGGAGCCATATTGATAACACTAAAAGCCTTGAGGACTAAAAGAGAATCCACCTCCAGCCAAAGCTTGCCCTAACCTTTGGAATGAGCTATAGAAATAGCCAAAACAACTCCCTCTAGTTCAGTTGTAAAGAAAGAAAGATACCCACATATAAAACATATCCTCCTAAGAAAGCACCAGAGTAATAATGAAATAACCTACCATAGCGAAGGGAACCATGAAATGATTTTACCAGCCTTGGGTGCATGAATATTGATGTTAAAAGCTTTGATGACCTGAAACTCACTCAAAGAGGATCTCATACAGCTTGAAGTAAGATAACCGGCCCACAAGCAAAATATGAGCAAACATAAGGATCATTGCTTGCTGCTATGAGACAAAAAGATTATGAAAGCAGGCTTGATTGTGGCAACTTAAGATTGCCCAAACCACAAAGATAAAACTAGCAAGAACAACATCTTTAGCTTGCAGGTGAACAACTAATTTGCCAACAACCAGGATAAGATCCATAGGAGAAGCAAGATTAAAACCCTGACCAGTTAAGTTATAGATGATAACCAAGACCAAATCTAATCTCCAACCCAACTTCTTCTAAAAGAGAGCATACTTTGTGCAAAGCAAGAATGGCCAAAATTCTTTGTAACATTTCCTAGAAATGGAAAGACATTAAAAAAATATATGAAAAATTCT
>NW_021144614.1:0-17728 GCF_004193775.1 Glycine soja | reverse complement strand
GCGTTGTTTCCAATCATCATTTGTTACGCGTGCCTCGTGGAAATAATATGGGATTTTAACCCCGAAACCGGACACCCTGACACATGAATTTGTTTTTTCCCCCAAACATCAAAATCGGGCATGCATGATGAAAAGACCATGTTGAGACACAACCTTAAGCTACCTTGAACCTTGGCCAATGAAGAGAACCCTTATCTTTCCCCGAAGAAGAGGACAGCAGAATCTCCTCAAGGGAGAGCGAATAACGAATGCTAAAACTCAATTCCCAATCAAAGATAAAAAAAAAAAGAGGGAGGTGAGAAAGAAATGAAAAGAAAGAAAAGAAAAGGAAAAGAAGGATTCTCGATCGAAGATCGGAAGAAAGTAAAAAGGAAGTATCGGAGGAAAACAGAATAATTCCCGATCAATGAAGGAAACCAGGAAAGAGAACAGAAGATCTTTGAACCAGATAATTTCGGCGAGGTAAATGACCGTCGGCAAAGGGAAAACCCATTTTTTTTTGAAGTGGTTCTTCCTTTGGGATTTCCATTCAAGGTCGCTCCCGACTGGCGATGTCTCACCCCACATAAACAAGAGGAAAAGACCGAAACACCCAGCTTCCTCTCCAAAAACGCTACCCTCGAGAAAATCCTATTGATCCGTGATCGCGCGTGTAATCTTTTGGTTCGATAGGAAATCATGTGCAAAATAAAGTCATGGTGCAGCTATGGTTAGGAATTAGGGTAAAACACTTACTTGTGTGAGTTTTTATACACCATGAGTGATTTTATTCCCAGTTTCAGTTTGACCCGGCGTTTCCCTTGAATGTTCGTTTAAAAGCTAAACGTTGACGTCCTACCCTTCATTTTCGGTTACAAGGAAAACTATTTTGGCATAAGCATATTGTTTCTCTAAAATATGGTGCTCTCGTGAATGATTTATTTTTCCTTGCTAAAGCATGTTCGCCCTTTAGGTGAAAGAACCCGGTGGACCATTCGGTCCCACCATCATATCTTGTTTGGAGCCCCATGAATTGATTGCCATTCATGCATCCTTCACCATCGAGTCTGGAGCCCCACGAATTGATTGCCTAGCGCTGTTCGTGCATCCTCCACCATCAAATCTTGTTCGGAGCCTCATGAATTGATTGCCATTCATGCATCCTCCACCATCAAGTCCGGAGCCCCACGAATTGATTGCCTAGCGCTGTTCGTGCATCCTCCACCATCAAATCTTAGTCGGAGCCCTATGAATTGATTGTCATTCATGCATCCTCCACCATCGAGTCTGGAGCCCCACGAATTGATTGCCTAGCGCTGTTCGTGCATCCTCCACCATCAAATCTTTTTCGGAGCCCCATGAATTGATTTCCATTCATGCATCCTCCACCATCGAGTCCGGAGCCCCATGAATTGATTACCTAGCACTGTTCGTGCATCCTCCACCATCGAGTCCGGAGCCCCATGAATTGATTGCCTAGCGCTATTCGTCCATTGATCGAGGCCGTACCCGAATCAAATAAACATGAAAATGCAGTAACTAAGAAGTGATCCTAGGTCATTTCCCAACGAGCAATGATAAACCAATTGCTCATAATATGCTTGCAGTAACAGTAACGATGGGGGGGGGGGGGTTTGTTTGTTTTGTGATTTAAGGAGCAGAACAAGTAAACTGGAATACGAAACTAATAATATTAAAATTGGGTTGTTTCCTCTGATTCAGAAGCCATTCTCTTATCCTGGGTTATGGAGAATTCGTCCCTAACAGTTAACCACTTAATCCAACCCTATTTCAATTTACTAAGCGAAAATCAACCTAGGGTTGTCAATACGTGATTAGGCACCACATACACCAGTTAGCCCTTCGTCCATTAAGCATGAACGCAAGTTAGGCTCAGAGGCAATTAATCGAACACGAAGCGTGCACTGATTAATGTTCACGAATTTGGGTTAACTGGTGAAGGGAAAACTGCCAGGGAACCACATTATAAACGAAACCTCAAAGAGAGTTGGGCTTCTTCCTCAGAAGGAAACAACACCAGAATAATTAGCCTTCCATAGATTCAAACAGAAAACGTAAATGAAACATGAATCAGAAACGTAAATAAGCAGAAATGTAA
Source organism: Glycine soja (assembly GCF_004193775.1). Taxonomy (NCBI): domain Eukaryota; kingdom Viridiplantae; phylum Streptophyta; class Magnoliopsida; order Fabales; family Fabaceae; genus Glycine; species Glycine soja. Next base: position 15,630 of record NW_021144614.1, on the reverse strand, counting down.
ATGAGACAGAAACGAAAATGAAGACAGAAACATAAATGAAAGTAGAAGAAGAAACAAGAACCAAATTGTAATTAGAAATAGGAAATGGAAAATTGCATAAGAACGAAACAGTAGCATTAGAACAGAAAAACTTCAAAACCATAAACCTAAGCTTGAATAATAGTCTAACATAATGCCTTGCACGAATCCCAAGGCTGCTATTTAAAAAGAGTCACTCAAGTCACTGGGCCCTATTACAATACTCTGGCCCAAAACGAAATAAACACTAAACCACATAAAATAAAATTGCAAATTTCCTAATTAGAAATTAACTAAGGTAAACGCTGCTTTATTTGCCTTGTTCAAGTCCACAACCAAAATCCGGATTAAGCCCAATGTTTCATTAATTCCTGAAATTAGATTAAAAACATCAAATTAGCTAAATGAGCCCAAATAATAAAACTGCCTAACTAATTGACAATTAAGACCAATCAGTAATTAAAATGGTGCCAAAAAGGGTTTAGAAAATAGAAGAAAATGATGGCACATCAAAACCCCCATACTTAGCCTTTTGCACTCCTGGGCAAAATGAAACAAATAGCAAAATCCAAGGATATCAAAGAGAGACAAACGAAAACATTCACATATTTCTCAATGAACATCAAGGAATGAAAGGAATGGGTAACATCTAACATAAGGAGATCCAAAAAGTCAAGACACTCATGAAAATCATCCAAGCAACCCAATCATGGCAATATAGTTAATCAGCTCAAGAATGAAAAGTGATAAAGCCTCACAAGATATACACTCTATCTCTCAAGTGTTTAGGCTACTATTTACCCTCAAAGCACCCGTGAAAACAAACACCACATAAACTTGGCAAGATTCTAAAATTGACAATCAACCCATAAACACAAACACATGAGAATCAAAAGGTCTTTTAAGGTTGTAATGGGGCCAAGGACAAGGTATGGAAAAATATGGAATAAGTGGCTGAATCCCAAAGGAATAGAGAAGCAATGGGGAATAAATGCATATTAAGAAAACATAAGAAAATAAAAAGAAGTAAAGATAAAATTTAAACATAAAGAGTAGAACCAAGAGTCTCATCATTCTTTTGTCATTTAAGATCTTATTCACTCAACTTTACTGCTTTTCTTTTTCTTTTTCGATTTTTTTTAATAATAATAATATTTTTTTTACTCTGTAGCCTTTGAGAAACAACATCATATTCAACATGTCCAACATTTAACCAATATGCAATGTACATCAAGTATGGCTCAAAATATATCATGAAATATGGCCAACAAAACATGTTATCCAATGAAACAAAAAAACCCCACACTTATTCCCAAAACAATTCCAAAGCTCCAAAATTCCTTAAGGATATGGTGATATCATGGTTTTTCACTTAAGGCTTGTAGTGAGCTTCAAAACAAGGAAAGGGAAACAAGGCTCAAAAAGGGCTATCAAAGGAATTAAGTCAAGGTAAGTCCTTTTGGATAGAAGCTTATAAGAACAAAATTGCCTCAATCATTTCCAAATATGCATGTGAATTAGGAAGCATCAACAAGAATCAAGCCAAAGCTATTGTGCAAGCAATCAATGGGGCAAAACACACCAAATGATTATGATGATGGATGGCTCAAATTCTTACAAAGGTAAACTCATCACTTTCAAATTGAGCTTTCAAAACTATCATGACATGTAGAGGAGAATCAAAGATTTCAAGTCGCAAAATGTCAAAAACTTTTATTTTCAAAACAATTAACCATTTCTTGAACATATCCTATAATTCAAAGAAAACATGTAAAGTCGTACATGAACACAGAATTGAACCAAAATATTAAACTAGAAATCCGACGAAACTAACAACATTAACAAATTAACAAAACCGACAAAACTAGCAAAACCAAAGAACACTCCCCCCCCCCCCCCCATACTTAAACAACACATTGTCCTTAATGTAGCACAATTAAAAGATTAAAACAATTAACCCATCAAATAGAATTGGACAAGTGTAATAAAAGCAAAGAAGGAGATAGGAAAAGAAGAACTCCCTAAGTCATGGTGGAGGAAGAGTAGGGTGGAGTAAGGAAGTCTCTTCCACCACTACGTCCACTAAAGAAGGGTTCGTGAGGAATGGCTTAAGTCGATGTCCGTTGACCTTGAAGCTCTTGTTTGTGGAGTCGCTTTTGATCGCAACTGTACCATAAGGAAAAACATTAGTAACAACAAAAGGACCAATCCACTTAGATCTCAACTTACCACTCATGAGTCCAAGCCTAGAATTATACAATAGCACTTTTTGCCCAACCATGAAGTCCTTCTTAACTATCATGCTATCATGGAACTTCTTGGTCTTTTCTTTGTAGAACTTGGCATTCTCGTAGGCTTCTAGGCGGATTTCATCTAACTCACTCAGTTGCAACTTTCTTTCCTCACCAGCTTGATCCATAGAGAAGTTGCAAGTCTTCACTGCCCAGTATGCTTTGTGCTCAATTTCCACTGGAAGATGACATGCCTTTCCAAAGACAACCCGATAAGGAGACATTCCTATGGGTGCTTTGTAGGCAGTCCGATGTGCCCAGAGAGCATCATCAAGCCTGGTACTCCAATCTTTCCTACTTGGCTGCACAATCTTCTCTAAAATTCTCTTGATCTCCCTGTTAGAAATTTATGCCTGTCCATTGGTCTGGGGGTGGTATGGTGTGGATACCCTGTGTACCATCCCGTACTTTTTAAGCAAGGCATGCATTGTTCTGTTGCAAAAATGGGTTCCTTGATCACTAACAATTGCTTTAGGTACTCCAAACCTACAAAACAGATTAGATCTGACAAAATCTGCAACAACCTTAGCATCATTAGTTCTAGTAGGTTTGGCTTCCACCCATTTTGAAACATAGTCAACTGCAAGGAGAATGTAAACATAACCAAAAGAGACAGGAAAAGGGCCCATGAAATCTATACCCCAGACATCAAACACCTCACAGAATAGCATAGGTTGCTGAGGCATTTGTTGTCGCCATGTAAGTGTATTTCCTGCTCTCTGACACTGCTCTCAAGTGCTGCAGATCTTCCACGCATCTTTAAAGATGGTGGGCCAATAAAAACCACAATCAAGCACTTTGCGAGCTTTCCTTTGAACACCCAGATGACCTCCCGGTGCGGAAGAATGACAGAACTGCAGGACTGAGTTAATCTCATGATCTCGAATGCATCGTCTAATGATGGAAGCTTGCTTGTGAAGATTCTATGGAAGCTGGATCTTTGAGCTCCAATGATGTCCTTCAATGGTGATTTTTCACCATGGAGATGCAGCGGAAGGCAAAGGAGAAGAGGAGAGGGGAGGCACCATCCACTAGGGAATAAGCCAAGGAAGAAGGAGCTTCACCACCAAGAATTGCCTTGGATAAGAAGCTTGAAGAGGATGCTTTAATGGAGGAAAAGAAAGAGAGAAGGGGGGAGCACGAAATTGAAGGAATAAAAGAGGGAAAGAAGTGGAACTTTGAAGTGTATCTCATAAGACTTTCATTCATCAAAGTTACAACAAGTGTTACACATGCTTTTATTTATAGACTAGGTAGCTTCCTTGAGAAGCTTTCTTAAGAAAACTTCATTGAGAAGCTTTCTTAAGAAAACTTCCTTGAGAAGTTTCTTTGAGAAAACTTCCTTGAGAAGCTAGAGTTTAGCTACACACACCCATCTAAAAACTAAGCTCACCTCCTTGAGAAGCTTCCTTGAGAAGCTAGAGCTTAGCTACACACACCCATCTAAAAACTAAGCTCACCTCCTTGAGAAGCTTTCTTGAGAAGCTAGAGCTTAGCTACACACCCCTATAATAGCTAAGCTCACCCCCATGACAAAAAAACATGAAAATACAAAAAAAATCCTACTACAAAGACTACTCAAAATGCCCTGAAATACAAGGCTAAAACCCTATACTAGTAGAATGGCCAAAATACAAGGCCCAAAATAAGAAAACAACCTATTCTACTATTTACAAAGAAGAGTGGACCCAACCTTGGCCCATGGGCTAAAAAATCTACCCTAAGGTTCATGAGAACCCTAAGGCCTTCTTTATCAACTCTAGCCCAATCCTCTTGGAGGCTCTTGCTCATGGCTCTGGTAACTAGTCCTTTCCTAGGGAGGATTGCATCATCCCCTCCCCCTTGAAGAGGATTTGACCTCAAATCTGTTGGTTCCTCCTCCTCTATATCAGCTCCACCTGCAGAAGGAATTAAATCAGAAATATTAAAAGTGGTGCTGACTCCATACTCTCTTGGAGGCTCCAACCTATAGGCATTATTATTGATCCTCTCCAAGACCTGAAAAGGTCCATCCCCTCTTGGGCTAAGCTTGGATTTCCTTTTAGTAGGGAATCTTTCCTTCCTAAGATGGAGCCAAACCCAGTCCCCCTCATTAAGAACTAGCTCCTTTCTTCCTCTATTGCCCTTAGTTGAATACACCTTTGTTTGGTTCTCTATTTGGGTCTTAACCCTCTCATGCAACTTCTTTACAAACTCTGACCTAGATTCCCCTTCTTTATGTATAAAAGAAGTGTCAAGTGGGAGGGGAATGAGGTCTAAGGGTGTTAAGGGATTGAACCCATAGACAACCTCAAAAGGCGATTGCTTGGTGGTTCTATGAACCCCCCTATTGTAGGCAAATTCTACATGAGGAAGATACTCATCCCAAGACTTATGGTTGCCTTTTAGAAGAGCCCTTAAAAGAGTGGATAAAGACCTATTCACTACCTCTGTTTGCCCATCAGTTTGTGGATGACAACTGGTAGAGAAAAGAAGCTTAGTTCCTAGCTTAGCCCATAATGTTTTCCAGAAGTGGCTAAGGAACTTAGCATCTCTATCTGACACAATGGTCCTAGGCAAACCATGGAGTCTCACAACTTCCCTAAAAAAGAGTTTTGAGATATGGGAAGCATCATCCACCTTGTGGCATGGTATAAAGTGTGCCATCTTGCTAAACCTATCCACCACTACAAAGATAGAGTCTACACCTCTTTGGGTTCTAGGGAGCCCAAGGACAAAGTCCATACTAATGTCTACCCAAGGTGCAGATGGAATGGGAAAGGGTGTGTATAGCCCATGAGGCATCACCCTAGACTTGGCTTGTAAACAAGCCACACACCTAGTGCAATGCTTATGGACATCTTTCTTCATATGGGGCCAATAGAACTTTTCTTTGAGTAAGACAAGGGTCTTGTCTATCCCAAAGTGGCCCATGAGCCCACCCTCATGGCTCTCCTTCACAAGTAATTTCCTGATGGTTCCTTGGGGTATGCAAAGCTTTCCCTCTTTGAACAAATACCCCTCAGCCAAATAGTATCCATCTTGGGCCTTTTTCCCACAACTCTTGTAAATGGGAGAGAAATGCTCATCTAAAGCATACAAATCCCTAATGTTATCAAATCCTAAAATTTGAGCTCCTAGTGAGCAAAACAATGTATGTCTCCTAGAGAGGGCATCAGCTACCACATTTGTTTTTCCCTTTTTGTATTTGATAACATATGGAAATTGCTCTAGGTACTCTACCCATTTTGCATGCCTTTTGTTTAACTTGCTTTGCCCTCTAATGAACTTAAGTGATTGATGATCACTATGAATGACAAATTCCGTGGAAACAAGGTAATGTTCCCAAGTTCGGAGTGCTCTTATTAAGGCATAAAGCTCTTTATCATAGGTGGGGTAGTTAAGGGTCGCACCATGAAGTTTTTCACTAAAATAAGCAATAGGGTGCCCACCTTGCAACAAAACAGCTCCAACTCCCACTCCAGAGGCATCACAGTCTAGCTCAAAAGTTTTAGAAAAGTCAGGAAGAGCTAGAACAGGTGCCTTAGTAAGCTTTTCTTTGAGCAAAGCAAAGGCTTGCTCTTGCTTTTCACCCCAGGTAAATGCCACATTCTTCTTCACTAGCTCATTGAGAGGTGATGCAATTGTAGAGAAATTAGGAACGAACCTTCTATAGAAGCTTGCCAACCCATGGAAGCTCCTAATATCTCCCACACTTTTTGGGGTGGGCCATTCTTGGATGGCCTTGATTTTCTCAGGGTCATTTTGGACCCCATTTCTACCAACTACAAACCCTAAGAAAACTATATTATCTACACAAAAAGTACACTTCTCTATATTTGCATAGAGGGTGTTTTTCCTAAGGACTGAAAGAACTTGCCTGAGATGTCCTAAGTGATCATCTAGGCTCCTACTGTACACTAAAATATCATCAAAATAAACAACTACAAATCTACCTATGAAATCCCTTAAGACATGATGCATAAGCCTCATAAAGGTGCTTGGTGCATTAGTGAGCCCAAAAGGCATCACTAGCCATTCATACAAACCAAATTTGGTCTTGAAAGCGGTTTTCCACTCATCACCCTTTGTCATCCTGATTTGGTGATACCCACTTTTAAGATCAATTTTTGAAAAGATATTGGCACCATGCAACTCATCAAGCAAATCATCAAGTCTAGGAATGGGGTGCCTATACTTTACAGTGATGTTGTTGATGGCCCTGCAATCTGTACACATTCTCCACGTACCATCCTTTTTGGGCACCAACAACACTGGCACAACACATGGGCTTAGGCTCTCTTGGACCCAGCCCTTCTTCAACAATTCTTTTACCTGAGACTCTATCTCCTTAGTCTCCTGAGGATTAGTCCTATAGGCTGGCCTATTATGAAGGCTTGCTCCTAGGACTAAATCTATTTGGTGTTCTATTCCCCTTAAAGGAGGTAGCCCAGGGGGTATCTCTTTGGGAAATATATCACCAAATTCATGTAAGAGTTCTTGGACCTTTAGGGGTAAGGTCTCAAATGTAGGAATTGTGGCAGTGCTAAGGGATGTTTCCCTTGATAGGAAAAGGTAGAAAGATTGTTTAAGAAGGAGTGCTCTTTTAATATCACCTTTTGTTGCAAAATGATTTTCCTTCTTAACAATCTTCTTGGAGGAATCCTTTTCCTCTTTTTCCTTCCCCTTGGCCTTTGAAGACAAGGCCTTACTATCCTTCTTTTTATTTTGTTTTTCTAGTTTTTCTTCCTCATCCCTCTTATCTTTCATAGTTAGTTGATCTCTGGCCACCTGTGAAGGTGTTTGAGGATGCAACACAAATTTAGTGCCAAGATGGGTGAGGGTAATCTCATTAGTTAGGCCATTGTAAATGATCTTCCTATCAAATTGCCATGGCCTTCCTAAAAGAATATGTCCTGCCTCCATGGGAACTATATCACAATTAACTTCATCCTTATATGTCCCAATGGAGAAAGGTACCTTCACTTGTTGGTTAACTATCATTTCCCCTTGCTCATTGAGCCATTGAAGTTTATAAGGTTTTGGGTGGGGAATGATAGTGAGGTTCAACTTGGAAACTAATCTTGTGCTATAACAATTGCAACAAGATCCACTATCCACAATGAGAGAACAAGTTTTATCTAAAATTTTGCATCTTGTATGAAAGATGTTCTCTCCTTGGGATTGAGATAGATCACAAGATTGACCTCTAAGGAGCCTTCTAACCATTAAGAAGTCACCTTCTTCATGGGGGTAGACTTCCTCACTAGACTTTTCACCCCTTACATCATCTTCACTTCCACTAGAGGAAGGGCAAGAAGTAGTCTCCTCTTGACTACTATAAATGTCTTGACCACTCATGATCATGGTTTTCTTTGTGGGGCATTGAGAGGCAATGTGATCTCTCCCAAGACATTTGAAGCATTTAATGTTGCTAGTCCTTTCTTGGGAACTAGTCTTAGGGGTGGATTTCTCTATGGTCCTACCCTTTTCTTCCTTGGGTTTTGAAGGTGTAGCCCCCAAAACTCCTTGGGCTTGGTCCTTCCTTGGATAAGAGTGAAAGCCATAAGATTTTGAAGAAGGCTTTCTTTTTAGTTGTTGTTCCACTCTTATACAAAGTTGGACTAGTTCATCTAGGTCCCTATATGGAAGGAGTTCAACCTTGTCCCTTACTTCCATATTAAGCCCACTAAGGAACCTCGCTATGCTTGTCCTTTCCTCCTCCCTAAGTCCAGCTCTTAAAAAGAGTAGTTCCATTTGTTGTCTGTATTCTTCAATACTCATACTCCCTTGTTTAAGCCTTTGGAGCTTGTCCATAAGCTCCCTTTCATAGTAGGGAGGAATGTGCCTCTTCCTAAGGGCACTCTTAAGATCATTCCAATACTCTACTGGAGGATCCCCATGAATCCTTCGTTCCCTAACAAGGGAAGTCCACCAATAGAGGGCATACCCTTGAAAGCTAAGGGTAGCCAATGGAACTTTTCTCTCTTCGCTAATATGATGGCAAGCAAAGAGTTGTTCAACCTTCATTTCCCAATCTAAGTAGGCCTCAACATTATCTTTTCCATGGAAATATGGAAGACTAATGTTAACCTCTTGAGGCCTTCTATCCCTTTCCCTTCTTTGGGAGTGATGTTTAGTATGTGAACTATGGCGCCCTCTATAATAGTCGCTAAGTTCTTCACTTAAACTCTTGCAAGAGTCATGACTACTATAGGAGGCATGTTTTTCTCTTTTCATTTATTTTATTATTTTTCTTCTTTCTTCCTCTCTTATTTTCTCTCTTTCATCTTGACTTGTTTCTTCCACTCTTTTTTTTTTCCTTTTTCTTTTCTCTCTTGTTTTTCTTTCCATAACTTGAGAGAACTCAACTCATCTAAGATTCTAGATAGAGGGTCCTTATGACTAGTACCCTCATCATTAACACTAGTTGAATGATGACTCATGTTGGTTTCTAAGTTGTGGTTCTTTCTTGTTGGAGGTTTGAAAACAAAAGGTAAAAGAAACTATGGTTGAAACTAGCCAAAATAAAAACTAAAAGAGGTGTGAAAGATAAGGTAAAAAAAAAACTAATTGGTAAAATGCAAGCTATCTAGGCGATTTGACAATGGAAGGTAAAAGAAATAAGCTATGAAAGTAAGCAAGAAATGAAAAACTAGGTGAATCCTAAGAGTGTTTGGATGACCACATTCAAGGTTCCCAACAAAGCACTCACTATCCTAAGCAAAAATTGCCTAAAATTATTACACACAAATGGAAGTTTGGTAACCTATTGGAGGCTCCCAACACACTTCCAATGAAATGCCTTTTGTTACAAAAACTTGAAAGCAATGAAGGTAAGTAAATTGCAAATTACAAAATTACAAAACGGTCCTCAATTTTGGTGGTTGTTCTCTCTTTGGTGATTCACTCAATTTGGAGTGCTTCTTAGTCCAATAGCTCTTAAGGTGGTTGGCCCCTTGCTTCTGGACTCAAATTCTTCAAGGGATGGCACCAATCCTCCTTCCAATTCCCTATATGGCAACCCACAAACAAGGAAACAAAGAGACAAGCAATAACCAAAGACCAAAAAAAAAATGAAATGAAAGCTAAACCAATGGAGTTTTAACAAGACAATTTTTCAAGGATTATTCAACAATTAAAGCAATGAAAAGGACATAGAAGCAAGCTAGGACTCAAAGAGAAACTTAGAATGGCTCTAGAGTAGAGTAAAAAAAACTGAAAAAAAAAGACTCAACAAAACTCTAGCTTTGGCACTTGTCTTCACACTAATTTTGAATTGAAATTTCCAATTATAGAATAAATTTTGAGCCAAAACAACAAGCACCCTTCCCTTTCACCTTTTTTTTCTGGATACTGATTTTCCTGCCAACTTGTGCGATTTTTCATATTTTTTTCCTTTTATCCAAATCACTTGTTTCTTTTTTTATAACTTTTTTCCAGATGTCTAGAAAATTCAGTAAAAATTTAAGCTCAAAATTCGAAGTAACCAATTCTCAGTAATTTTTACAAGTTTGTATGCCCAAGCTGCCAGCACCAGCGATTTGTTTCTTTAAGCATGGTATATTGATTGCCTTGGGCTTACTTTCAACCTTCCTATGTATGTTGAACTCACTAGGATTGTTTACCACAGTTTTCGGAGTTCAATATTCACTTAGGATCAACATTTCAGCCAGCAATTCAATCACCAAAACTCAAATTCACAATAGACACAATCATAAAGAAACCTAAAAGTTCAAGAAAAGGTTCACAATCAAAGACTCTCTAAGAATTTTGCATGAACATGTTAAGGACTAATTAACATGAAAGATTTGACTCAAATCAAATAATAGGCTAAAAGAATTCCATACACTCATGAACAAATGAGTTAGACAAAGAAACAAGAAAATAAAATTCAGCACAACATAAGAAATCTTATGTGACAAGTTTCATGACTAGACATGACTTCTATGACAAAACTACAATAGGTGAACAAGTCACTCTAGATTTTTGAGGTTTTCTTCTACTTTAATATTTTTGTAAGAATTTTATGGTTTAGGTTTCAGCCACAAAAAATAACAAGACAAAACTCAAAGAAACCTAAACTCAACACAATTCATGGTTCAAGAACAAGAACAAGAAATTTGAACCATAGAAAATCAAATCTAACTTCTATAGCAAGTTTAATCGGTGGAAACTCTAAAGAATCATGTTAACAACATTTAGAACAAGACATGTGAGGAGATACATGGAGAAAAATGAAGAAACAACAATGGAAGAGAAGGTAAAGCAAAAAAAATTAATGGAGGTTTAAGGAGCACCTACTTGAAGCTCTTGTGCTCTGATTACCACTTGATGGAAGCTTGCTTGTGAAGATTCTATGGAGGCTGGATCTTTGAGCTCCAATGAGGTCCTTCAATGGTGATTTTTCACCATGGAGATGCAGCGGAAGGCAAAGGAGAAGAGGAGAGGGGAGGCACCATCCACCAGGGAATAAGCCAAGGAAGAAGGAGCTTCACCACCAAGAATTGCCTTGGATAAGAAGCTTGAAGAGGATGCTTTAATGGAGGAAAAGAAAGAGAGAAGGGGGGAGCACGAAATTGAAGGAATAAAAGAGGGAAAGAAGTGGAACTTTGAAGTGTATCTCATAAGACTTTCATTCATCAAAGTTACAACAAGTGTTACACATGCTTCTATTTATAGACTAGGTAGCTTCCTTGAGAAGCTTTCTTAAGAAAACTTCCTTGAGAAGCTTTCTTAAGAAAACTTCCTTGAGAAGTTTCTTTGAGAAAACTTCCTTGAGAAGCTAGAGTTTAGCTACACACACCCATCTAAAAACTAAGCTCACCTCCTTGAGAAGCTTCCTTGAGAAGCTAGAGCTTAGCTACACACACCCATCTAAAAACTAAGCTCACCTCCTTGAGAAGCTTTCTTGAGAAGCTAGAGCTTAGCTACACACCCCTATAATAGCTAAGCTCACCCCCATGACAAAAAAACATGAAAATACAAAAAAAATCCTACTACAAAGACTACTCAAAATGCCCTGAAATACAAGGCTAAAACCCTATACTACTAGAATGGCCAAAATACAAGGCCCAAAATAAGAAAACAATCTATTCTACTATTTACAAAGAAGAGTGGACCCAACCTTGGCCCATGGGCTCAAAAATCTACCCTAAGGTTCATGAGAACCCTAAGGCCTTCTTTATCAACTCTAGCCCAATCCTCTTGGAGCCTCTTGCTCATGGCTCTGGTAACTGGTCCTTTCCTAGGGAGGATTGCATCATCTAATGACCTGATCACTGCACAATTTCCACAAGTAGGGGTCATCCCAAATAAAATGCTTAGAATCACTTTTAATTTTATCTTTTTGGGCTTTAGATGCTAAGGGAGGAAAAAAAGAAGCAACTAAATAATTGACAATGTTAGCAAACCAGGGAGTAGAAAGAGAGTTAGAAATACTATACAGTATATACAAATGATCATCCGGGAAATCATCCCGAATGGTTGAATTCGCATCTGTTACACGTTCGATCCGACTCAAATGATCAGCAACTAAATTTTGTGCTCCGCTCCTATCATGAATCTCCAAGTCAAACTCTTGGAGCCAGAGCATCCATCGGATCAACCTAGGCTTAGAGTCAGCCTTCTTCAACAAGTACTTTAGAGCTGCATGGTTAGTATAAACAATCATGCGGGTACCAAGCAAATAAGATCGAAATTTTTCAAGAGCAAAAACTATGGCTAGAAGCTCCTTCTCAGTAGTAGTATAATTCGCTTGGGCAGCATCTAAAGTCCTAGAAGCATAGTATATCACCCTGGGCAATTTATCAATTTTCTGAGCAAGGATAACCCCCAAATCATAATTTGATGCATCACACATAAGCTCAAAAGGGGCTGTCCAATCGGGTGCCTGGATGATGGGGGTGGTAGTCAGCGCTCTTTTGAGGCAATCAAAAGCCTCTTTGCATCTGTCATTAAAGTCAAACTCCACCTCCTTTTGCAACAAGTTGGACAGTGGAAGGGCTACTTTGCTAAAATCCCTTATAAAGCGCCTGTAGAATCCTGCATGACCAAGAAAAGATCGCAGCTCTCGCACACAAGAGGGGTAAGGCAATTGTGAAATAACAGAAATTTTTGCAGGATCTACTTCAATACCCTTATTGGAAATAATGTGGCCTAAAACTATACCTTGCTCAACCATAAAATGACATTTTTCAAAATTTAGAACAAGGTTAGTTTCAATGCATCTATTCAAAACTTTTTCCAAACTATCCAAACAACCATCAAAAGAGGATCCATATACAGTGAAATCATCCATAAACACCTTTATGCAATTTTCTAAGAAATCACTGAAAATACTAATCATGCATCGTTGGAAGGTACCAGGGGCATTGCATAGGCCGAAAGGCATCTTCCTATAGGCAAAAGTGCCGAAGGGGCAGGTGAATGTGGTCTTTTCCTGATCCTCAGGAGCAATAGTAATTTGCATATAACCAGAAAAACCATCAAGGAAACAGTAGTGAGATTTACCTGCCAGGCGCTCAAGCATCTGGTCAATGAATGGCAGGGGAAAATGGTCCTTTTTGGTAACTTGGTTCAGCCTCCTGTAGTCAATGCAGACTCTCCAACTGTTCTGCACCCGAGTAGGAATCAGCTCCTCCTTCTTATTTTTATCACTGTGAGGCCGGTCTTCTTCGGGACTACCTGGACGGGACTCACCCATTGGCTGTCGGAGATAGGATAAATGATTCCAGCTTGCAAAAGCTTGGTTATATCCTTCTTCACTACATCAAGAATCACCGGGTTGAGTCTTCTTTGTGGCTGTCTTACTGGTTTAGCTCCATCCTCTAAATTTATTCGATGCATACATGTGGATGGGCTAATACCAGGAATGTCCGCCAGGGTCCAGCCTATAGCCTTCTTATGCTTCTTGAGAACATACAACAACTTCTCCTCTTGCTCATCAGCAAGGGAGGCAGATATAATCACTGGAAAACTTTTGCTATCATCCAAGTAAGCGTATTTTAAATTTGATGGCATAGGCTTCAATTTTGGTGTGGTCGGCTGGATAGTGGTAGAAGGAGATGGTTTCTCAGCCTGTACCTCATAAAGAAAGTCAGAGGTATGTGTACTTCCTGAAACATGGTTAGTCCTATCTGACTCTATAAAATCAATCTCAAGAGGTAAAACACCACCACCAGACATGCAATCAATATCAATTTCAGATTCACTTTAAGCATCAAATTCAGACATAAGATCAAGTACAATTTCAGACTCAATGCATGAAGAGTGAGAGGCATGCAGATTAGAGTAAAGATCAGTCATGTATTCATCAACAACATGGTCAATTATTTCAGCACGAAATACAGAAAGATCTTCAAATGGGTATTTCATAGCATCCAGAATATTAAAATGAATAGTTATATCACCAAACTCCATGGATAGTGTGCCTGCATAAACATCTATCTTAGTTGTAGCAGTTTTCATAAAGGGTCTGCCTAGAATGATGGGAACTGATCCTTGAGAAAATCCATCTTCCATATTCAAAATATAAAAATCAACAGGGAAAATCAGTTCACCAACTCTAACTAAGACATCTTCTATGAAACCAACAGGGTAGGCAACACTTCTATTAGCTAAATGAATTACCACATCAGTTGACTGCAAGGACCTAGAGATAGAGAATTAAAAATAGACAGAGGCATAACACTAACAGAAGCTCCTAAATCTAGCATGGCATTGTCAAACTTACTATTCCCTATAATACAAGGTATGCTGAATGTACCTGGATCTTTACATTTTTCAGGAATTTGGGGAACAGATTTACCAATCAATGCGGAGACATTTCTGCCCATGCTAATTCGTTCACTTCTTTAAGCTTCCGCTTATTAGTGCATAGCTCCTTCAAGAATTTAGCATATCTTGGAATTTGCTTAATTGCATCCAGCAGAGGTATATTTACCTCTACTTTTCTAAATGTTTCCAAGATCTCTTTCTCTGCCTCTTCCTTTTTTTTGTTGGAAACCGCTCTTGGAGGGAATGGAAGAGGGGGGATGTGCAAATCAGAATTACCAGTGGAAGAAGATTCACCTGCACAGAAATTGTTAGGTAAATTTTTGTCATCACCTTTTTCTGGAGTAGAGTGAAGTTTGGCAGTTTGTAGATAAGGAAGGGGCTGCAGGTTGAGGTCCTTGGCACTGCTTTCCCGACCTCAATGAAATGGCACTGACATTTTTGGGATTTTGGACAGCTTGAGAAGGTAGCTTGTCAGAATTCTGGGACTGTTGTTGATTCAATTGTGTAGCTAATTGTCCCATCTGATTGGTCAAGCTCTGAATGGAAGCTCTGGTCTCTTGTTGAAACTGCATGTTCTGCATAGTCATTTGCCTCACAAGTTCTTCGAGGGAAGGTTGTGGAGGGGCCTCAACTGTTTGCTATTTCTGGGGCTGTTGCTGTTGTTGGATTGGTGGAGGAATGTATGGTCTGCTTGGGCCAGCAGCATTTTGGAAGGAAGGAGTAGGCTGCTGCTGTTGTTGCTGAGGGCTAGACCATCTGAGATTAGGGTGATTCCTCCATCCAGGGTTGTATCTGTCGCTGGAGAGGTCATAATTGTTCTGCTGAGGTTGATTTTGCTGCTGAGGTTGAGGAGGTCTATTGTAAATATTTGCAGCATAAGCTTCGGCTGCTCAATTGCTCTAGGTTGCTGCATGGAAGGACAAAGGTCTGTATGGTGGTCAGTAGAGGAGCACAAACCACAGACCCTTGCGACAGGTACAGATTTCTGGTTCAAGGCCAGCTGGGTTACCAAGTTAACCAATGCATCCAGTTTGCCTTCAAGCTTCTTAGTTTCAGATGATGCAGCTGAGTTTGTAGCTACCTCATGCACTCCTCTAATGACTATAGCATCATTTCTGGTGCTAAACTGCTGGGAGTTGGAAGCCATCTTCTCAATTAAATTTCTGGCTTCAGCAGGAGTCATGTCTCCAAGGGCTCCACCACTGGCAGCATCTATCATACTTCTCTCCATATTACGGAGTCCTTCATAAAAATATTGGAGAAGCAGCTGCTCTGAAATCTGATGGTGAGGGCAACTGGCACATAGTTTTTTAAATCTCTCCTAGTACTCATACAGGCTCTCTCCACTGAGTTGTCTAATACCTGAGATATCCTTCCTGATGGCTGTGGTCTAGAAGCAGGGAAAATGTTTTCTAAGAATACTCTCTTAAGGTCATCCCAGCTCGTGGATGGACCGTGGAGCAAGGTAATACAACCAGTCCTTTGCCACTCCCTCTAAAGAATGAGGAAAAGCCTTCAGAAATATATGATCCTCTGGACATCTGGGGGTTTCATGGTGGAGCAG
>NW_021144613.1:0-12164 GCF_004193775.1 Glycine soja | reverse complement strand
ATCGGAGTAAAAAAGTTATTGTCGTTTGAATTTGCTGAGAGCTTCAACATTCAATTTCGAGCGTCTCGATATATTACGCTACTCAATCAAACATCCGAGTTAAAAGTTATTGTCATTTGAATTTGCTCAGAGCATCAACATTCAATTTCGAGCGTGTCGATATATTACGGGACTCAATCTGACATCCGTGTTAAAAGTTATTGTCGTTTGAATTTGCTCAAAGCTTCAGTATTTAATTTTCAGCGTCTCGATATATTACGTGACTCGATCAGACATCCGACTAATAAGTTATTGTCGTTTGAATCTGCTCAAAGCTTCGGTATTCAATTTCGAGCGTCTCGATATATTACGAGACTTAATCAGACATCCGAGTAAAAAGTTATTGTCGTTTGAATTAGCTCTGAGGTTCAGAATTCAATTTCGAGCGTTTCAATAGATTACGGGACTCCATCAGACATCCGAGCAAAAAGTTATTGTCGTTTGAATTAGCTCAGAGCTTCAGAATTCAATTTTGATCGTCTCGATATATTACGGGACTCAATCAGACATCGGAGTAAAAAAGTTATTGTCGTTTGAATTTGCTGAGAGCTTCAACATTCAATTTCGAGCGTCTCGATGTATTACGGGACTCAATCAGACATCCGAGTAAAAAGTTATTGTCGTTTGAATTTGCTGAGAGCTTCAACATTCAATTTCGAGCGTCTCGATATATGACGGGACTCAATCAGACATCCGAGCAAAAAGTTATTGTCGTTTGAATTTGCTGAGAGGTTCAACATTCCATTTCGAGCGTCTCGATATATTACGGGACTCAATCAGACATCCGAGTAAAAAGTTATTGTCGTTTGAAAATCCTCAGAGCTTCGGTATTCAATTTCGAGCGTCTCGATATATTACGGGACTCAATCAGACATCCGAGTAAAAAGTTATTGTCGTTTGAATTAGCTCTGAGGTTCAGAATTCAATTTCGAGCGTCTCAATAGATTACGGGACTCAATAAGACATCCGAGCAAAAAGTTGTTGTCGTTTGAATTAGCTCAGAGCTTCAGAATTCAATTTAGATCGTCTCGACATATTACGGGTCTCAATCAGACATCCGAGTAAAACGTTAGTGTCGTTTGAATTAGCTCTGAGGTTCAGAATTCAATTTCGAGCGTCTCAATAGATTACGGGTCTCAATCAGACATCCGAGTAAAAAGTTATTGTCGTTTGAACTAGCTCTGAGGTTCAGAATTCAATTTCGAGCGTCTCAATAGATTACGGGACTCAATAAGACATCCGAGCAAAAAGTTGTTGTCGTTTGAATTAGCTCAGAGCTTCAGAATTCAATTTCGATCGTCTCGATATATTACGGGACTCAATCAGACATCCGAGTAAAACGTTATTGTCGTTTGAAAATCCTCAAAGCTTCGGTATTGAATTTCGAGCGTCTCAATATATTACAGGACTCAATCAGACATCCGAGCAAAACATTATTTACGTTTGAATTAGCTCAGAGCGTGTCTATATATTACGCTACTCAATCAAACATCCGAGTTAAAAGTTATTGTCATTTGAATTTGCTCAGAGCATCAACATTCAATTTCGAGCGTGTCGATATATTACGGGACTCAATCTGACATCCGTGTTAAAAGTTATTGTCGTTTGAATTTGCTCAAAGCTTCAGTATTTAATTTTCTGCGTCTCGATATATTACGTGACTCGATCAGACATCCGACTAATAAGTTATTGTCGTTTGAATCTGCTCAAAGCTTCGGTATTCAATTTCGAGCGTCTCGATATATTACGAGACTTAATCAGACATCCGAGTAAAAAGTTATTGTCGTTTGAATTTGCTCAGAGCTTCAACATTCAATTTTCAGCGTCTCGATATATTACGGGATTCAATCCGACATCCGACTAATAAGTTATTGTCGTTTGAATTTGCTCAAAGCTTTGGTATTCAATTTCGAACGTCTCGATATATTACGGGACTCAATCCGACATCCGAGTTAAAAGTTATTGTCGTTTGAATTGGCTGAGAGCTTCAGCATTCAATTTCGAGTGTTTCGATATATTCTGGGACTCAATCGGACATCCGAGTAAAAAGTTATAGTCATTTGAATTTGCTCAGAGCTTCGGTATTCAATTTCAAGCGTGTCGATATATTACGCGACTCAATCAAACATCCGAGTTAAAAGTTATTGTCATTTGAATTTGCTCAGAGTATCAACATTCAATTTCGAGCGTGTCGATATATTACGGGACTCAATCTGACATCCGTGTTAAAAGTTATTGTCGTTTGAATTTGCTCAGAGCTTCAGCATTCAATTTTCAGCGTGTCGAATTATTACGTGACTCAATCAGACATCCGACTAATAAGTTATTATCGTTTGAATTTGCTCAAAGCTTCGGTATTCAATTTCGAGCGTCTCGATATATTACGAGACTTAATCAGACATCTGAGTAAAAAGTTATTGTCGTTTGAATTTGCTCAGAGCTTCCATATTAAATTTCGAGCGTCTCGATATATTACGGGACTCAATCAGACATCCGAGTAAAAAGTTATTGTCGTTTGAATTTGCTCAAAGCATCAAGATCCAATTTCGAGCGTCTCGATATATTACGGGACTCAATCAGACATCAGAGTAAAAAGTTATTGTCGTTTGAATTTGCTACGACCATCAACATTCAATTTTGAGCATCTCGATATATTACGGGACTCAATCAGGCATCCGAGTTAAAAGTTATTGTCGTTTGAATTTGCTCAGAGCTTCAGCATTCAATTTCGAGTGTTTCGATATATTACGGGACACAATCAGACATTCGAGTAAAAAGTTATTGTGGTTTCAATTGGCTGAGAGCTTCAACATTCAATTTCGAGTGTTTCGATATATTCTGGGACTCAGTCGGACATCCGAGTAAATAGTTATTGTTGTTAGAATTTGCTTAGATCTTCGGTATTCAATTTCGAACGTCTCGATATATTTCGGGACTCAATCAAACATCCGAGTTAAAAGTTAATGTCGTTTGAATTTGCTCAGAGCATCAACATTCAATTTCGAGCGTGTCGATATATTACGGGACTCAATCAGACATCCGAGTTAAAAGTTATTGTCGTTTGAATTTGCTCAGAGCATCAGCATTCAATTTCGAGCGTGTCGATATATTACGGGACTCAATCAGACATCCGAGTTAAAAGTTATTGTCGTTTGAATTTGCTCAGAGCTTCCGTATTAAATTTCGAGCGTCTCGATATATTATGGCACTCAATCAAACATCCGAGTTAAAAGTTAATGTCATTTGAAATTCCTCAGAGCATCAACATTCATTTTCGAGCGTGTCGATATATTACGAGACTCAATCCGACATCCGAGTTAAAAGTTATTGTCGTTTGAATTGGCTGAGAGATTCAACATTCAATTTCGAGTGTTTCGATATATTCTGGGACTCAATCCGACATCCGAGTAAAAAGTTATTGTCGTTTGAATTTGCTCAGAGCTTCGTTATTCAATTTCGAGCGTGTCGATATATTACGCGACTCAATCAGACATCCGAGTAAAAAGTAATTGTCGTTTGAATTTGCTCAGAGGTTTAGCATTCAATTTTCAGCGTCTTGATATATTATGGGACTCAATCAGACATAAGAGTAAAAAGTTATTGTTGTTTGAATTTGCAACGACCATCAACATTCAATTTCGAGCGTGTCGATATATTACGCGACTCAATCAGACATCAGAGTAAAAAGTTATTGTCGTTTGAATTTGCTCAAAGCTTCGGTATTCAATTTCGAACGACTCGGTATATTACGGGACTCAATCCGACATCCGAGTTAAAAGTTATTGTCGTTTGAATTGGCTGAGAGATTCAACATTCAATTTCGAGTGTTTCGATATATTCTGGGACTCAATCGGACATCCGAGTATAAAGTTATTATCGTTTGAATTTGCTCAGAGCTTCGATATTCAATTTCGAGCGTGTCGATATATTACGGGACTCAATCAGACATCCGAGTTAAAAGTTATTGTCGTTTGAATTTGCTAAGAGCTTCAGCATTCAATTTTCAGCATCTCGATATATTACGGGACTCAATCAGACATCCGACTAATAAGTTATTGTCGTTTGAATTTGCTCAAAGCTTCGAAATTCAATTTCGAGCGTCTCGATATATTACGGGACTCAATCAAACATCCGAGTTAAAGTTAATGTCGTTTGAATTTGCTCAGAGCATCAACATTCAATTTCAAGCGTGTCGATATATTACGGGACTCAATCAGACATCCGAGTTAAAAGTTATTGTCGTTTGAATTTGCTAAGAGCACAACATTCAATTTTCAGCATCTCGATATATTACGGGACTCAATCAGACATCCGACTAATAAGTTATTGTCGTTTGAATTTGCTCAAAGCTTCGAAATCCAATTTCGAGCGTCTCGATATATTACGGGACTCAATCAAACATCCGAGTTAAAAGTTATTGTCGTTTGAATTTGCTCAGAGCATCAACATTCAATTTCGAGCGTGTCGATATATTACGGGACTCAATCAGACATCCGAGTTAAAAGTTATTGTCGTTTGAATTTGCTCAAACCTTCCGTATTAAATTTCGAGCGTCTCGATATATTATGGGACTCAATCAAACATCCGAGTTAAAAGTTAATGTCGTTTGAATTTCCTCAGAGCATCAACATTCAATTTCGAGCATGTCGATATATTTCGAGCATGCCAGTGTCGGCCGAAACACAATCTCGCACGAAAAACCCTAGCCGACCTACATTGTAAATTTTGTAGGCAATACCGAACAGCAAAACTTCGTCTACCATAAAGAAATATTATCGACCAGTGTTTGTAAAAAAATTCTGCAATGTTGGCTGAAAAATATCGGCCGGGGCTTTAAAACGACCGATGTCGGGTGTTGTTTTTTCTAATTAATCCCTTGATAATTTTTTGGTGTTGTCTATTAGGAAATGTTCGATCGGCGTCATCGGGTGATGCTTTTGATTTCTGGACCTCGATCGGTCATCTTTCCTGGACGACATCGGCTATTGTTTTTCTCAATCAGTGTCGGAGAATAATGGTTGTTTTGCCGAGGTGGGTTAATGTGTTCCTGGCAGAGTAAACGAGAACATGCCGGTGTCGGCCGAAACACAACTTTGGTTGAGCTCGCACGAAAAAACCTAGCCGACCTACCTTGAAAATTTTATAGGCGACACCCAACAACGAAAGCATCCTTTACCGTAAAGAAATATTATCGGCCAGCGTTTGTGAAAGAAGTTGCGCAATGTTGGCTGAAAAATATCAGTCACGGCTACTTAACTACCGATGTCGGCTATTGTTTTTTCCATTCAATCCCTGAATAATACTTGGAGGATATCTATTAGGAAATGTTCGATCGGCGTAATCCGGTCATGATTCTTTTTTAGACCTCGATCGGTCATCTTTCCTGGCCGACTAAGGCTAGCATTTTTTTCTGTCAATACCGGTGAATCATGTTTTTTTTTTGCCGAGGTGGGCTAATGTTTTCCTGGCCGACAAAATGCCGGCGTCGGCCGAAATACAACTTCGGTTGAGCTCGCACGAAGAAACCTAGCCGAACTACATTGCAAATTTTTTAGGCAATACCGAACAAAAAAAAGCTTCCTCTACCGTAAAAAAACATTGTCGGCCAGCGCTTGTAAAAAAATTGCGCAATGTCGGCTGAAAAACATCAGTTGGGGCTGTTTAACTACCGACGCTGGCTACTGTTTTTTCTATTCCACCCCTGAATAATACTTGGACGATGTCGATTTGGAAATGTTCGATCGGAGTCATCCGGTCATGCTTCTTTTTAAGACCTCGATCTGTCATCTTTTCCTGGCCGACGTCGGCTAGCATTTTTTTCGATCAATATCGGTGAATCATGCTTTTTGCCAAGGTGGGCTAACGTTTTCGTGGCTGATGAAATTTCGAGCATGCCAGTGTCGGCCGAAACACAATCTCGCACGAAAAACCCTAGCCGACCTACATTGTAAATTTTGTAGGCAATACCGAACAGCAAAACTTCGTCTACCATAAAGAAATATTATCGACCAGTGTTTGTAAAAAAATTCTGCAATGTTGGCTGAAAAATATCGGCCGGGGCTTTAAAACGACCGATGTCGGGTGTTGTTTTTTCTAATTAATCCCTTGATAATTTTTTGGTGTTGTCTATTAGGAAATGTTCGATCGGCGTCATCGGGTGATGCTTTTGATTTCTGGACCTCGATCGGTCATCTTTCCTGGACGACATCGGCTATTGTTTTTCTCAATCAGTGTCGGAGAATAATGGTTGTTTTGCCGAGGTGGGTTAATGTGTTCCTGGCAGAGTAAACGAGAACATGCCGGTGTCGGCCGAAACACAACTTTGGTTGAGCTCGCACGAAAAAACCTAGCCGACCTACCTTGAAAATTTTATAGGCGACACCCAACAACGAAAGCATCCTTTACCGTAAAGAAATATTATCGGCCAGCGTTTGTGAAAGAAGTTGCGCAATGTTGGCTGAAAAATATCAGTCACGGCTACTTAACTACCGATGTCGGCTATTGTTTTTTCCATTCAATCCCTGAATAATACTTGGAGGATATCTATTAGGAAATGTTCGATCGGCGTAATCCGGTCATGCTTCTTTTTTAGACCTCGATCGGTCATCTTTCCTGGCCGACTAAGGCTAGCATTTTTTTCTGTCAATACCGGTGAATCATGTTTTTTTTTTGCCGAGGTGGGCTAATGTTTTCCTGGCCGACAAAATGCCGGCGTCGGCCGAAATACAACTTCGGTTGAGCTCGCACGAAGAAACCTAGCCGAACTACATTGCAAATTTTTTAGGCAATACCGAACAAAAAAAAGCTTCCTCTACCGTAAAAAAACATTGTCGGCCAGCGCTTGTAAAAAAATTGCGCAATGTCGGCTGAAAAACATCAGTTGGGGCTGTTTAACTACCGACGCTGGCTACTGTTTTTTCTATTCCACCCCTGAATAATACTTGGACGATGTCGATTTGGAAATGTTCGATCGGAGTCATCCGGTCATGCTTCTTTTTAAGACCTCGATCTGTCATCTTTTCCTGGCCGACGTCGGCTAGCATTTTTTTCGATCAATATCGGTGAATCATGCTTTTTGCCAAGGTGGGCTAACGTTTTCGTGGCTGATGAAATGAGAGCATGCCAGTGTCGGCCGAAACACAATCTCGCACGAAAAACCCTAGCCGACCTACATTGTAAATTTTGTAGGCAATACCGAACAGCAAAACTTCGTCTACCATAAAGAAATATTATCGACCAGTGTTTGTAAAAAAATTCTGCAATGTTGGCTGAAAAATATCGGCCGGGGCTTTAAAACGACGATGTCGGGTGTTGTTTTTTCTAATTAATCCCTTGATAATTTTTTGGTGTTGTCTATTAGGAAATGTTCGATCGGCGTCATCGGGTGATGCTTTTGATTTCTGGACCTCGATCGGTCATCTTTCCTGGACGACATCGGCTATTGTTTTTCTCAATCAGTGTCGGAGAATAATGGTTGTTTTGCCGAGGTGGGTTAATGTGTTCCTGGCAGAGTAAACGAGAACATGCCGGTGTCGGCCGAAACACAACTTTGGTTGAGCTCGCACGAAAAAACCTAGCCGACCTACCTTGAAAATTTTATAGGCGACACCCAACAACGAAAGCATCCTTTACCGTAAAGAAATATTATCGGCCAGCGTTTGTGAAAGAAGTTGCGCAATGTTGGCTGAAAAATATCAGTCACGGCTACTTAACTACCGATGTCGGCTATTGTTTTTTCCATTCAATCCCTGAATAATACTTGGAGGATATCTATTAGGAAATGTTCGATCGGCGTAATCCGGTCATGCTTCTTTTTTAGACCTCGATCGGTCATCTTTCCTGGCCGACTAAGGCTAGCATTTTTTTTCTGTCAATACCGGTGAATCATGTTTTTTTTTGCCGAGGTGGGCTAATGTTTTCCTGGCCGACAAAATGCCGGCGTCGGCCGAAATACAACTTCGGTTGAGCTCGCACGAAGAAACCTAGCCGAACTACATTGCAAATTTTTTAGGCAATACCGAACAAAAAAAAGCTTCCTCTACCGTAAAAAAACATTGTCGGCCAGCGCTTGTAAAAAAATTGCGCAATGTCGGCTGAAAAACATCAGTTGGGGCTGTTTAACTACCGACGCTGGCTACTGTTTTTTCTATTCCACCCCTGAATAATACTTGGACGATGTCGATTTGGAAATGTTCGATCGGAGTCATCCGGTCATGCTTCTTTTTAAGACCTCGATCTGTCATCTTTTCCTGGCCGACGTCGGCTAGCATTTTTTTCGATCAATATCGGTGAATCATGCTTTTTGCCAAGGTGGGCTAACGTTTTCGTGGCTGATGAAATGAGAGCATGCCAGTGTCGGCCGAAACACAATCTCGCACGAAAAACCCTAGCCGACCTACATTGTAAATTTTGTAGGCAATACCGAACAGCAAAACTTCGTCTACCATAAAGAAATATTATCGACCAGTGTTTGTAAAAAAATTCTGCAATGTTGGCTGAAAAATATCGGCCGGGGCTTTAAAACGACCGATGTCGGGTGTTGTTTTTTCTAATTAATCCCTTGATAATTTTTTGGTGTTGTCTATTAGGAAATGTTCGATCGGCGTCATCGGGTGATGCTTTTGATTTCTGGACCTCGATCGGTCATCTTTCCTGGACGACATCGGCTATTGTTTTTCTCAATCAGTGTCGGAGAATAATGGTTGTTTTGCCGAGGTGGGTTAATGTGTTCCTGGCAGAGTAAACGAGAACATGCCGGTGTCGGCCGAAACACAACTTTGGTTGAGCTCGCACGAAAAAACCTAGCCGACCTACCTTGAAAATTTTATAGGCGACACCCAACAACGAAAGCATCCTTTACCGTAAAGAAATATTATCGGCCAGCGTTTGTGAAAGAAGTTGCGCAATGTTGGCTGAAAAATATCAGTCACGGCTACTTAACTACCGATGTCGGCTATTGTTTTTTCCATTCAATCCCTGAATAATACTTGGAGGATATCTATTAGGAAATGTTCGATCGGCGTAATCCGGTCATGCTTCTTTTTTAGACCTCGATCGGTCATCTTTCCTGGCCGACTAAGGCTAGCATTTTTTTCTGTCAATACCGGTGAATCATGTTTTTTTTTTGCCGAGGTGGGCTAATGTTTTCCTGGCCGACAAAATGCCGGCGTCGGCCGAAATACAACTTCGGTTGAGCTCGCACGAAGAAACCTAGCCGAACTACATTGCAAATTTTTTAGGCAATACCGAACAAAAAAAGCTTCCTCTACCGTAAAAAACATTGTCGGCCAGCGCTTGTAAAAAAATTGCGCAATGTCGGCTGAAAAACATCAGTTGGGGCTGTTTAACTACCGACGCTGGCTACTGTTTTTTCTATTCCACCCCTGAATAATACTTGGACGATGTCGATTTGGAAATGTTCGATCGGAGTCATCCGGTCATGCTTCTTTTTAAGACCTCGATCTGTCATCTTTTCCTGGCCGACGTCGGCTAGCATTTTTTCGATCAATATCGGTGAATCATGCTTTTTGCCAAGGTGGGCTAACGTTTTCGTGGCTGATGAAATGAGAGCATGCCAGTGTCGGCCGAAACACAATCTCGCACGAAAAACCCTAGCCGACCTACATTGTAAATTTTGTAGGCAATACCGAACAGCAAAACTTCGTCTACCATAAAGAAATATTATCGACCAGTGTTTGTAAAAAAATTCTGCAATGTTGGCTGAAAAATATCGGCCGGGGCTTTAAACGACCGATGTCGGGTGTTGTTTTTTCTAATTAATCCCTTGATAATTTTTTGGTGTTGTCTATTAGGAAATGTTCGATCGGCGTCATCGGGTGATGCTTTTGATTTCTGGACCTCGATCGGTCATCTTTCCTGGACGACATCGGCTATTGTTTTTCTCAATCAGTGTCGGAGAATAATGGTTGTTTTGCCGAGGTGGGTTAATGTGTTCCTGGCAGAGTAAACAAGAACATGCCGGTGTCGGCCGAAACACAACTTTGGTTGAGCTCGCACGAAAAAACCTAGCCGACCTACCTTGAAAATTTTATAGGCGACACCCAACAACGAAAGCATCCTTTACCGTAAAGAAATATTATCGGCCAGCGTTTGTGAAAGAAGTTGCGCAATGTTGGCTGAAAAATATCAGTCACGGCTACTTAACTACCGATGTCGGCTATTGTTTTTTCCATTCAATCCCTGAATAATACTTGGAGGATATCTATTAGGAAATGTTCGATCGGCGTAATCCGGTCATGCTTCTTTTTTAGACCTCGATCGGTCATCTTTCCTGGCCGACTAAGGCTAGCATTTTTTTCTGTCAATACCCGGTGAATCATGTTTTTTTTTGCCGAGGTGGGCTAATGTTTCCTGGCCGACAAAATGCCGGCGTCGGCCGAAATACAACTTTCGGTTGAGCTCGCACGAAGAAACCTAGCCGAACTACATTGCAAATTTTTTAGGCATACCGAACAAAAAAAAGCTTCCTCTACCGTAAAAAAACATTGTCGGCCAGCGCTTGTAAAAAAATTGCGCAATGTCGGCTGAAAAACATCAGTTGGGGCTGTTTAACTACCGACGCTGGCTACTGTTTTTCTATTCCACCCCTGAATAATACTTGGACGATGTCGATTTGGAAATGTTCGATCGGAGTCATCCGGTCATGCTTCTTTTTAAGACCTCGATCTGTCATCTTTCCTGGCCGACGTCGGCTAGCATTTTTTCGATCAATATCGGTGAATCATGCTTTTTGCCAAGGTGGGCTAACGTTTTCGTGGCTGATGAAATGAGAGCATGCCAGTGTCGGCCGAACACAATCTCGCACGAAAAACCCTAGCCGACCTACATTGTAAATTTGTAGGCATACCGAACAGCAAAACTTCGTCTACCATAAAGAAATATTATCGACCAGTGTTTGTAAAAAAATTCTGCAATGTTGGCTGAAAAATATCGGCCGGGGCTTTAAAACGACCGATGTCGGGTGTTGTTTTTTCTAATTAATCCCTTGATAATTTTTTGGTGTTGTCTATTAGGAAATGTTCGATCGGCGTCATCGGGTGATGCTTTTGATTTTAGACCTCGATCGGTCATCTTTCCTGGACGACATCGGCTATTGTTTTTCTCAATCAGTATCGGAGAATAATGGTTGTTTTGCCGAGGTGGGTTAATGTGTTCCTGGCAGAGTAAACGAGAACATGCCGGTGTCGGCCGAAACACAACTTTGGTTGAGCTCGCACGAAAAAACCTAGCCGACCTACATTGAAAATTTTATAGGCGACACCCAACAACGAAAGCATCCTTTACCGTAAAGAAATATTATCGGCCAGCGTTTGTGAAAGAAATTGCGCAATGTTGGCTGAAAAATATATCAGTCACGGCTATTTAACTACCGATGTCGGCTATTGTTTTTCCATTCAATCCCTGAAATAATACTTGGAGGATATCTATTAGGAAATGTTCGATCGGCGTAATCCGGTCATGCTTCTTTTTTAGACCTCGATCGGTCATCTTTCCTGGCCGACTAAGGCTAGCATTTTTTTCTGTCAATATCGGTGGATCATGTTTTTTTTGCCGAGGTGGGCTAATGTTTTCCTGGCCGACAAAATGCCGGTTCGGCCGAAATACAACTTCGGTTGAGCTCGCACGAAGAAACCTAGCCGAACTACATTGCAAATTTTTTAGGCAATACCGAACAAAAAAAGCTTCCTCTACCGTAAAAAAACATTGTCGGCCAGCGCTTGTAAAAAAATTGCGCAATGTCGGCTGAAAAAATCAGTTGGGGCTATTTAACTACCGATGCTGGCTACTGTTTTTCTATTCCACCCCTGAATAATACTTGGACGATGTCGATTTGGAAATGTTCGATCGGAGTCATCCGGTCATGCTTCTTCTTAGACCTCGATCTGTCATCTTTCCTGGCCGACGTCGGCTGGCATTTTTTCGATCCAATATCGGTGAATCATGCTTTTTGCCAAGGTGGGCTAACGTCTTCGTGGCTGATGAAATGAGAGCATGCCAGTGTCGGCCGAAACACAATCTCGCACGAAAAACCCTAGCCGACCTACATTGCAAATTTTGTAGGCAATACCGAACACAAAATTCCAAAGAAATATTATCGACCAGTG
>NW_021144612.1:0-50300 GCF_004193775.1 Glycine soja | reverse complement strand
TATAATTTTTGGTAGTCAAAATGTCTCACAAAAAATATATATAAATATGTTGCATGTTATGTGAAGAAACCATATTACAAGAAATATATACCTTTTAATTTGAATACAATTTTAGTCAGCAAAGGAAAATATGCTTGAATTTGCATGCGGCTTTAGGTAGCAAAAACTTGAAAAAAAAGGCATGAAATGTAGCACCTTATTGTGTAGGTAGTCAAGATTCATCGTGAAGTTTGTATATGTATAGGTATTAGAAATACCAAGGTGAGCGCATGTGCAATTTTTGGTACCCCAAAATGCTTTGAGTATGCATGTGTGTAAATTCAGCCAAGGAGGCGTGTGTGATGTAAATAACAAATACACCTTGGGAGTACATGTAAATAATCTAGGTAATGAAGCTACCTTGATTGTATATGGGTGCATTTTTCTTAGTTAATAGGATGTCTTGTGCAAGTGAACGTTCGTAAGGAAATATGCGCATAAGCTTGCTCTAAATTTACATGGATGTTTGTATTTATGGGAGGAGGTTGTATGCCATTTTTGTTTTAAGAGTAGTGTCCCACTGGTAAGACTAACTTTCCAAATGTTTGCCTTCGCAGGAAATGGCCCCGAGGAAGCTTGCCTCAAAGAGGTCCAGAAGGACAAGGCAGCCGAAGGAACTAGTTCCGCTCCGGAGTATGACAGTCACCGCTTTAGGAGTGCTGTACACCAGCAGCGCTTCGAGGCCATCAAGGGATGGTCGTTTCTCCGGGAGCGACGCGTCCAGCTCAGGGACGACGAGTATACTGATTTCCAGGAGGAAATAGGGCGCCGGCGGTGGGCACCACTGGTTACTCCTATGGCCAAGTTTGATCCAGAAATAGTCCTTGAGTTTTATGCCAATGCTTGGCCAACAGAGGAGGGCGTGCGTGACATGAGATCCTGGGTAAGGGGTCAGTGGATCCCGTTAGATGCCGACGCTATCGGCCAACTCCTAGGATATCCGTTGGTGTTGGAAGAGGGCCAGGAATGTGAGTATGGCCAGAGGAGGAACCGGTCTAATGGGTTCGATGAGGAGGCCATCACCCAGCTGCTATGTATACCGGGGCAGGATTTCGCCCGGACTGCTGCAGGGAGGCGAGTGCGAATCATGCACACCAACATGACCACCTTGACCCAGATATGGATGACGTTGCTCCTTAGCAACATCCTGCCCACCGATCATAATTCTGACCTTCCCATGCCGAAGTGTCAGCTGGTGTACGCCATCCTGACACGGATGAGCATCCATGTGGCTCAGTTGATCGCTGATGCCATCTATATTTTTGCAGGTATGGCGCCCACTAGGCATCCTTTGGACCCAGATAAGTCCAACAGGGCCCTGGGATTCCCCGCACTGATCACAGGACTCTGCCAGTCGTTCGGAGTCCCCGTTGCACCTACCAAGGTGATTCGGCCGCCCATCACCCGGGCTTTTATTGAGAAGTACTGTACCCAGAGACAGGCTCAGGGTGATGCTCCACAGGCCGCAGGCGCGCCCCCACCACCTCATCAGGCTGGCCAGGCTGGGGCATTTGACATGGAGCAGTATTTACGGCATTTGGTTCGCCAGCAGGCGGCCAACCACCGAGCACATGTACGGACCCATGATTGTCTGTACCAGATGAGCCTTAGCATGCAGAGCCAGGGCTTCGCTTCTTTTTCATGCCCTACTCCAGACCAGTTCAGGGCAGAGGTTGCATGGCCCGGAGATTGGCCCGAGGCCCAAGCAGGAGAGGCACCCCCAGAAGCTCCCGGCGATGGAGAAGAAGCCCACGAGGATGAGGAGATGGCCGATTTGCTTGACTTCTTGGGAGGGAGTGGAGATACGTGACTGGGAGATCCCCAGATTCATGTTTTCTTTCATATTTCTTTTGTCATTTTTATTCTATGTTATTGTTTTGACTTGAGAGACTAATGTTTGTTCTTGTTGTTTCGATTGTCATTTGTACAGCGCATACATTTTTGTTTAGATTGTTGCGTTAGTGTTTATATATCATTACTATTGATGATGTTTGAAATTCTGGAACCGTGTAGAGTTCTTCGTTTAGGAACATCGTCCAAAAAATATATGTGTAAAATAAACAAAAAAAATCATGATAAAAATAAAAATAGAAAAGAAAAAAATGAAATGAATGAAATGGAAAAAAGAACAAAAAGGAAAAGAAGAAAGCAAGTAAGGAAAAAGGTAGAAAAAGAGAAAATAAGTTGTCAAGCTGAAAAACCAACATGCTTTTGAAAAGAGATGACTTCCAACTTTTCTTTGGAAAAAAATTCACTGATCATAACTAGTTTTTGAAAAAAATGTGTGTACACCTGAAGGGTGAATGCTGTGAAGATTTTCCCAGACGCCCAAAATGGACTCGGATGAATGCACAAATTGATAAAAGAACATATTTTGGAAAACGTTGGGTTGACTAAAATAGAGGAAATGAATCCTGAGCCCTAGCATCACATGACCATAAAAATTTGACACTTGAGTGTCCGCATAGGTGCATGCATGACCAGTTTTGCATAAAGTTTCCAAATCATCATTTTTGCATTTGTGTCATGGAAATAATGTGGGGCACCCCTTTTTTCCTTGAGCCAAACCAAACCCCGACATGTATCATGTCTAGCCATTCTACAAACCTTGAGCCAAAATACTGACTCACCATAATCCTTACCCTCGGAAGCAAAAAAGAAAAGAAAGGAAATTCCCAATCAAAGAATGGGAGAAAGAAAAAAAGAGAAAAGAAGGAAAGAAAGCTCCTGATCAAGGATCGGAAAAACAGAAGAAATGTGCAGAGAGGTCTTTGGACCGGACAATATCTGAACAATACAGAATTGTCACCAAATAAACAAAAAAAGAAAGAAAAGGAAACCATGACCTAAAGTGGTCTTCTCCCTTTGATTACCAACCAAAATCCTGTGCGTCGGTGACTTGTTCGCCTCGCGCAAAACCAAAACAGAAAAGGAAAAGGCAAAAAATAATCAAAAGCCGAAAAACTCACCAAAAGAACCCATTCCCGAGGGAAGCCCTATTGATCCATGATCACGCATGTAATTTTTGATTTGATAGGAAATAATTTGCAAAGTCAAGTCATGACATGTCTATGGTTCGGAATTAGGATGAAACACTTACCTGTGCAAGATTGATACACTTTGAGTGATTTTCTTCTATTTTTGTCGAACCCGGTGTTTCCTCTAAATGGTCATTTAGAAACGAAATGCTAACATCCAAAATCTCATTTATGGTTATGGGGGATCCCATCGGCAGACTCTCCTTCCCCGGTAGACGCATTGTTTTTTCACTCAAAAAAAAAAAGGGGGGGGCATATGCTGCTCTAAATCAGTTGGAATATTTGTCTCTTTGCTAAAGCATGTTTGCATTTTAGTGGAGAAAACAACGAGACTTTTTCAAGTCTCACAAGTTATCCAGAACTACGTAGGTCTGAGTTCCTCATTGGAGGATACGTAGGAGCAAGAGCCTCGCTTTTGTCGACCACACCGCCTTTTGTTGCCATGACCCAAGAGCTGGTAGCCCGCGGAGACACCTTACGGTTATCCGCACCTCGTCATTCAGTGACCCCAAGTGTGATTGACGAGCAGAGGCCAATGTGGTCATCTGCGCCCTTTCCGGAGATGTCAGCATTTTCCGATGGAGACTTTTCAAGTCTCACAAGTTATCCAGAACTACGTAGGTCTGAGTTCCTCATTGGAGGATACGTAGGAGCAAGAGCCTTGCTTTTGTCGGCCGCCCCATAATCTTTGTCATACTGACCCTGAGGTCATGTGACATGCACCCTTGTATCATCCAGAGGCGGCGGGCCCGATGATACGCGGAGATACCTTACGGTTATCCGCACCCTTTTGTCATCCAGAGGCGGCGGGCCCGATGACAAGCAGAGACCAAGTTTGGTCATTCTGCACCCTTGTATCATCCAGAGGCGGCGGGCCCGATGATACGCGGAGATACCTTACGGTTATCCGCACCCTTTTGTCATCCAGAGGCGGCGGGCCCGATGACAAGCAGAGACCAAGTTTGGCCATTCTGCACCCTTGTATCATCCAGAGGCGGCGGGCTCGATGATACGCGGAGATACCTTACGGTTATCCGCACCCTTTTGTCATCCAGAGGCGGCGGGCCCGATGAGGAGCGAAATTAGTGTCGTACACTAATTTTCGTCCGGGTACCTTTGCTTGATGACATGCGACCTTTCTTTGGTCCTTGTGAGGTGCTTGGCACCCATCATTAGGCAATTTGTGAAGATCCGGGAACGACAAGTCATGGTCACCCGCGACTCTCGTCAACCGAGAGGAGCGAAATTAGTGTCGTACACTAATTTTCGTCCGGGTACCTTTGCTTGATGACAGGCGACCTTTCTTTGGTCCTTGTGAGGTGCTTGGCACCCATCATTAGGCAATTTGTGAAATTCTGGGAACAACAAGTCATTTGCATGTGGAGATTTTATGGTCACCCGCGACTCTCGTCAAATCGAGAGGAACGAAATTAGTGTCTTATCTTTACTTTCCTTTTATCTCCAATAAAAGACAAGTAAAGAGGAGCAACTGTCATACCCTAATTTCGTCCGGGGACCTTTGCTTGATGACATGCGACCTTTCTTTGGTCCTTGTGAAGTGCTTGGTACCCATCATTAGGCAATTTGTGAAATTCCAGGACATGCCGGAAAAACCAAAAAAATATTGATGCACAATCCGTAAGTTTCCGTGACACACCGGAAATCAAATGGAAGCATCGTTGCATAATTAAGTGAGGTTCCGTAACATTCTGTAAGTCAAAAAGGGGATGATTATGTAATCCGCAAGGTTCCGTAACATTACGGAAAGAAAACAAGTATCGTTACGAAATTCGTAAGTTTCCGTAACTTTACGAAAAAAGAATCACCAAAAAACAGCAGAGGGGGTGTACTTAGTAAAAATGGGGGTGCAAATAGCACCCAGGCCCACTTGGGCCCTCCATAATATTCCTCCAGAAGGCTGTTGCTTCTGGAGGAAGCAACCTGGCTCGCCTGGGCGAGCTGGGCGGCAACCACCTCCCCTATTTTGCTATAAATAGGGGAGGAAGTGAAGAAGAAAAAGGTTCAGCCCCTTTGGCACTTCTCTCTCTTTCGAATTTGCTTGGGAAAATTGTTTCCGTGAAGAAAATCTAAGCCGAGGCGCTTCCGAAACGTTTCCGTAACGTTTTCCGTGAGGAATCTCGCAAAGGTTTCAACCGTTCTTCGACGTTCTTCATTCGTTCTTCATCGTTCTTCGATCTTCAACGGGTAAGTACCTCGAACCAAGCTTTTCGATCCATTCTATGTACCCGTAGTGGTCCACATTGTGTTTCGTGCATTTTTATTCTCGTTTTGTTTACTTTTTATACCCCCTGTTGACGTGCTTAAGCCATTTTACTTAAGTCATTTCTCGCTTAACTTAAAAACAAAATCAATTTCCACCGAACGTTTGAATTGTATTATCCATTAACTTCGGTTAAAATGAATTCCGACCGTTCGGTCGTGCCGTAACCACGTTGGAAATCAAAAAGAGGTAAAAAATAATATAATAATCAAAAAAACATCTTTTAGTAAAATAAAGCGGAAAATCAATCGGACGTTTTCTCTTTGGGATTTCTCATTCTTAATCGAATTGATTAATAACTAAAGTGAAAATAAGGCTAAAATCAACTCGCCTAGTCAAGCTCGTCCACAAAAATAGGCTTTGGAAGTTTGTCATTTCAATTTTTCACTAAGTAAAATGGATCATTTTTAAGGTCCAACGCCTTAAAATGATCACGTCTTAAGTAAAAAGAATCACTTGATAAGAAAGAACTACGTAGGTCTGATTTTCTCATCCCAAATTGAGGAATACGTAGGAGCAAAGGGAAACACCCTTGTCGACCACAAAAAAGAGAAAAATATAAAAAGGTACGAAGGACATAGAAATGTAAAAAAGGGAACATAAAAATCAAAGTCATGTTTGCACATTCGATTAAAGGCTGTCGTCCCTTGGGACGGACGTGTGAGGTGCTAATACCTTCCCCGTGCGTAAATACAACTCCCGAACCTTTTCACTAAAAAGTTCGTAGATCGCGTCTTTTCCGGTTTTTCCGACGTTTTCCTCAAATAAACGTTGGTGGCGACTCCGCGCGTATTCCTTTCGTGGAACACGCATCCCGCGAGTCACGCGTCGCCCTCCCGCCGAAGGGTAGGTTGCGACAGCACGAAATTGAATGTTGATGCTCTGAGCATATTCAAACGACATTAACTTTTAACTCAGATTTCTGATTAGGTCCCATAATATATTGAGACGCTCGAAATTGAATGTTGATGCTCTAAGCAAATTCAAACGATAATAACTTTTAACTCGGATGTCGGATTGAGTCCCGTAATATATCGAGACGCTCGAAATTGAATATCGAAGCTCTGAGCAAATTCAAACGACAATAACGTTTTACAAGTATGTCCGATTGAGTCCCGTAATATATCGAAACGCTCGAAATTGAATGCTGATGCTCTGAGCAAATTCAAAAGACAATAACTTTTTACTCGGATGTCTGATTGATTCCCGTAATATATCGAGACGCTCGAAATTGAATACCGAAGCTCTAAGAAAATTCAAACGACAATAACTTTTTACTCGGATGTCTGATTGCGTCCCGTAATTATCGAGATGCTCAAAATTGAATGTTGTAGCTCCTATCAAATTCAAACGACAATAACTTTTAACTCGGATGTCTGATTGAGTCCCGTAATATATCGAGACTCTCGAAATTGAATGTTGATTGTCGTTGCAAATTCAAACGACAATAACTTTTTACTCTGATGTCTGATTGAGTCCCGTAATATATTGAGACGCTCGAAATTGAATCTTGATGCTCTGAGCAAATTCAAATGACAATAACTTTTTACTCGGATGTCTGATCGAGTCCCGTAATATATCGAGACGCTCGAAATTGAATACCGAAGCTCCAAGAAAATTCAAACGACAATAACTTTTTACTCGGATGTCTGATTGCGTCCCGTAATATATCGAGATGCCCAAAATTGAATGTTGTAGCTCCTAGCAAATTCAAACGACAATAACTTTTAACTCGGATGTCTGATTGAGTCCCGTAATATATCGAGACTCTCGAAATTGAATGTTGATTGTCGTTGCAAATTCAAACGACAATAACTTTTTACTCTGATGTCTGATTGAGTCCCGTAATATATCGAGACGCTCGAAATTGAATCTTGATGCTCTGAGCAAATTCAAACGACAATAACTTTTTACTCGGATGTCTAATTGAGTCCCGTAATATATCGAGACGCTCGAAATTGAATACTGAAGCTTTGAGCAAATTCAAACGACAATAACCTTTTACTCGGATGTCTGATTGAGTCCCATAATATATCGAGATGCTCAAAATTGAATGCTGAAGATCTTAGCAAATTCAAACGACAATAACTTTTAACTCGGATGTCTGATTGAGTCCCATAATATATCGAGATGCTTGAAATTGAATACCGAAGCTCTGAGCAAATTCGAACGACAATAACTTTTAACTCGGATGTCTGATTGAGTCCCGTAATATATCGAGACGCTCGAAATTAAATGTTGATGGTCGTTGCAAATTGAAACGACAATAACTTTTTACTCTGATGTCTGATTGAGTCCCGTAATATATTGAGACGCTCGAAATTGAATCTTGATGCTCTGAGCAAATTCAAATGACAATAACTTTTTACTCGGATGTCTGATTGAGTCCCGTAATATATCGAGACGCTCGAAATTTAATACGGAAGCTTTGAGCAAATTCAAACGACAATAACTTTTTACTCGGATGTCTGATTGAGTCCCGTAATATATCGACACGCTCGAAATTGAATGTTGATGCTCTGAGCAAATTCAAACGACAATAACTTTTAACTCGGATGTTTGATTGAGTCCCGTAGTATATTGAGAAGTTCGAAATTGAATACCGAAGCTCTAAGCAAATTCAAACAAGAATAACTATTTACTCGGATGTCCGATTGAGTCCCAAAATATATTGAAACACTCGAAATTGAATGTTGAAGCTCTCAGCCAATTCAAACGACAATAACTTTTTACTCGGATGTCTGATTGAGTCGCGTAATATATCGACACGCTCGAAATTGAATGTTGAGGGTCGTTGCAAATTCAAACGACAATAACTTTTTACTCTGATGTCTGATTGAGTCCCATAATATATCGAGAAGCTGAAAATTGAATGCTGAAGGTCTGAGCAAATTCAAACGACAATAACTTTTTACTCGGATGTCTGATTGAGTCGCGTAATATATCGACACACTCGAAATTGAATACCGAAGTTCTGAGCAAATTCAAACGACAATAACTTTTTACTCAGATGTCCGATTGAGTCCCATAATATATCGAAACACTCGAAATTGAATTTTAAGCTCTCAGCCAATTCAAACGACAATAACTTTTAACTCGAATGTCGGATTGAGTCTCGTAATATATCGACACGCACGAACTTGAATGTTGATGCTCTGAGCATATTAAAACGACATTAACTTTTAACTCAGATTTCTAATTAGGTCCCATAATATATCGAGACGCTCGAAATTGAATGTTGATGCTCTGAGCAAATTTAAACGATAATAACTTTTAACTCGGATGTCGGATTGAGTCCCGTAATATATCGAGACGCTCGAAATTGAATATCGAAGCTCTGAGCAAATTCAAACGACAATAACGTTTTACAAGTATGTCAGATTGAGTCCCGTAATATATCGAAACGCTCGAAATTGAATGTTGATGCTCTCAGCAAATTCAAAAGACAATAACTTTTATCTCGGGTGCGTGATTGAGTCCCGTGATATATCGACATGCTCGAAATTGAATACCGAAGTTCTGAGCAAATTCAAATGACAATAACTTTTTACTCGGATGTCCGATTGAGTCCCAGAATATATCGAAACACTCGAAATCGAATGTTGAAGCTCTCAGCCAATTCAAACGACAATAACTTTTAACTCGGATTTCGGATTGAGTCTCGTAATATATCGACACGCTTGAAATTGAATGTTGATGCTCTGAGCAAATTCAAACGACAATAACTTTTTCCTCAGATGTCTGATTTAGTCGCGTAATATATCGACACACTCGAAACTGAATACCGAAGTTCTGAGCAAATTCAAACGACAATAACTTTTTACTCGGATCTCCGATTGAGTCCCAGAATATATCGAAACACTCGAAATCGAATGTTGAAGCTCTCAGCCAATTCAAACGACAATAACTTTTAACTCGGATTTCGGATTGAGTCTCGTAATATATCGACACGCTCGAAATTGAATGTTGATGCTCTGAGCAAATTCAAACGACAATAACTTTTTCCTCAGATGTCTGATTTAGTCGCGTAATATATCGACACACTCGAAATTGAATACCGAAGTTCTGAGCAAATTCAAACGACAATAACTTTTTACTCGGATCTCCGATTGAGTCCCAGAATATATCGAAACACTCGAAATCGAATGTTGAAGCTCTCAGCCAATTCAAACGACAATAACTTTTAACTCGGATTTCGGATTGAGTCTCGTAATATATCGACACGCTCGAAATTGAATGCTGAAGCTCTGAGCAAATTCAAACGACAATAACTTCTTACTCGGATGTCTGATTGAGTCGCGTAATATATCGACACATTCGAAATTGAATACCGAAGTTCTAAGCAAATTCAAACGACAATAACTTTTTACTCGGATGTCCGATTGAGTCCCAGAATATATCGAAACACTCGAAATCGAATGTTGAAGCTCTCAGCCAATTCAAACGACAATAACTTTTAACTCGGATTTCGGATTGAGTCTCGTAACATATCGACACGCTCGAAATTGAATGTTGATGCTCTGAGCAAATTCAAACGACAATAACTTTTTACTCGGATGTCTGATTGAGTCGCGTAATATATCGACACGCTCGAAATTGAATTCCAAAGCTCTGAGCAAATTCAAACGACAATAACTTTTTACTCGGATGTCCGATTGAGTCCTAGAATATATCGAAACACTCGAAATTGAATTTTAAGCTCTCAGCCAATTCAAACAACAATAACTTTTAACTCGGATGTCGGATTGAGTCTCGTAATATATCGACACGCACGAAATTGAATGTTGATGCTCTGAGCATATTCAAACGATATTAACTTTTAACTCAGATTTCTGATTAGGTCCCATAATATATCGAGACGCTCAAAATTGAATGTTGATGCTCTGAGCAAATTCAAACGATAATAACTTTTAACTCGGATGTCGGATTGAGTCCCGTAATATATCGAGACGCTCGAAATTGAATATCGAAGCTCTGAGCAAATTCAAACGACAATAACGTTTTACAAGTATGTCCGATTGAGTCCCGTAATATATCGAAACGCTCGAAATTGAATGTTGATGCTCTGAGCAAATTCAAAAGACAATAACTTTTATCTCGGGTGTGTGATTGAGTCCCGTAATATATCGACATGCTCGAAATTTAATGTTGATGCTCCGAGCAAATTCAAACGACAATAACTTTTTACTCGGATGTCTGATTGATTCCCGTAATATATCGAGACGCTCGAAATTGAATACCGAAGCTCTAAGAAAATTCAAACGACAATAACTTTTTACTCGGATGTCTGATTGAGTACCGTAATATATCGAAATGCTCAAAATTGAATGCTGAAGCTCTTAGCAAATTCAAACGACAATAACTTTTAACTTGGATGTCTGATTGAGTCCCATAATATATCGAGACGCTCGAAATTGAATTTTGATGGTCGTTGCAAATTGAAACGACAATAACTTTTTACTCTGATGTCTGATTGAGTCCCGTAATATATCGAGACGCTCGAAATTGAATCTTGATGCTCTAAGCAAATTCAGACGACAATAACTTTTAACTCGGATGTCTGATTGAGTCCCGTAATATATCGAGACGTTCGAAATTGAATACGGAAGCTCTGAGCAAATTCAAACGACAATAACTTTTTACTCGGATGTCTGATTGAGTCCTGTAATATATCGACACACTCGAAATTGAATGTTGATGGAACGTCTCAATATATTACGGGACTCAATCAAACATCCAAGTTAAAAGTTATTGTCGTTTGAATTTGCTCAGAGCCTCAACATTCAATTTCGAGCGTGTCGATATATTACGCGACTCAATCAGACATCCGAGTAAAAAGTTATTGTCGTTTGAATTGGCTGAGAGCTTCAACATTCAATTTCGAGTGTTTCGATATATTCTGGGACTCAATCGGACATCCGAGTAAATAGTTATTGTTGTTTAAATTTGCTTTGAGCTTCGGTATTCAATTTCGAACGTCTCAATATATTACGGGACTCAATCAAACATCCAAGTTAAAAGTTATTGTCGTTTGAATTTGCTCAGAGCATCAACATTCAATTTCGAGCGTGTCGATATATTACAGGACTCAATCAGACATCCGAGTAAAAAGTTATTGTCGTTTGAATTTGCTCAGAGCTTTGGAATTCAATTTCGAGCGTGTCGATATATTACGCGACTCAATCAGACATCCGAGTAAAAAGTTATTGTCGTTTGAATTTGCTCAGAGCATCAACATTCAATTTCGAGCGTGTCGATATATTACGAGACTCAATCCGACATCCGACTTAAAAGTTATTGTCGTTTGAATTGGCTGAGAGTTTCAACATTCGATTTCGAGTGTTTCGATATATTCTGGGACTCGAACATCCGAGTAAAAAGTTATTGTCGTTTGAATTTGCTCAGAACTTCGGTATTCAATTTCGAGTGTGTCGATATATTACGCGACTCAATCAGACATCCGAGTAAAAAGTTATTGTCGTTTGAATTTGCTCAGAGCTTTAGCATTCAACTTTCAGCATCTTGATATGTTACGGGACTCAATCAGACATCAGAGTAAAAAGTTATTGTCGTTTGATATTGCAACAACCCTCAACATTCAATTTCGAGCGTGTCGATATATTACGCGACTCAATCAGACATCCGAGTAAAAAGTTATTGTCGTTTGAATTGGCTGAGAGCTTCAACATTCAATTTCGAGTGTTTCGATATATTCTGGGACTCAATCGGACATCCGAGTAAATAGTTATTGTTGTTTAAATTTGCTTTAAGCTTCGGTATTCAATTTCGAACGTCTCAATATATTACGGGACTCAATCAAACATCCAAGTTAAAAGTTATTTTCGTTTGAATTTGCTCAGAGCATCAACATTCAATTTCGAGCGTGTCGATATATTACAGGACTCAATCAGACATCCGAGTAAAAAGTTATCGTCGTTTGAATTTGCTCAGAGCTTCCGTATTAAATTTCGAGCATCTCGATATATTACGGGACTCAATCAGACATCCGAGTTAAAAGTTATTGTCGTCTGAATTTGCTTAGAGCATCAAGATTCAATTTCGAGCGTCTCGATATATTACGGGACTCAATCAGACATCAGAGTAAAAAGTTATTGTCGTTTCAATTTGCAACGACCATCAAAATTCAATTTCGAGCGTCTCGATATATTATGGGACTCAATCAGACATCCAAGTTAAAAGTTATTGTCGTTTGAATTTGCTAAGAGCATCAGCATTCAATTTTGAGCATTTCGATATATTACGGTACTCAATCAGACATCCGAGTAAAAAGTTATTGTCGTTTGAATTTTCTTAGAGCTTCGGTATTCAATTTCGAGCGTCTCGATATATTACGGGAATCAATCAGACATCCGAGTAAAAAGTTATTGTCGTTTGAATTTGCTCGGAGCATCAACATTAAATTTCGAGCATGTCGATATATTACGGGACTCAATCACACACCCGAGATAAAAGTTATTGTCTTTTGAATTTGCTCAGAGCATCAACATTCAATTTCGAGCGTTTCGATATATTACGGGACTCAATCGGACATACTTGTAAAACGTTATTGTCGTTTGAATTTGCTCAGAGCTTCGATATTCAATTTCGAGCGTCTCGATATATTACGGGACTCAATCCGACATCCGAGTTAAAAGTTATTATCGTTTGAATTTGCTCAGAGCATCAACATTCAATTTTGAGCGTCTCGATATATTATGGGACCTAATCAGAAATCTGAGTTAAAAGTTAATATCGTTTGAATATGCTCAGAGCATCAACATTCAATTTCGTGCGTGTCGATATATTACGAGACTCAATCCGACATCCGAGTTAAAAGTTATTGTTGTTTGAATTGGCTGAGAGCTTAAAATTCAATTTCGAGTGTTTCGATATATTCTAGGACTCAATCGGACATCCGAGTTAAAAGTTATTGTCGTTGGAATTTGCTCAGAGCTTCGGAATTCAATTACGAGCGTGTTGATATATTACGCGACTCAATCAGACATCCGAGTAAAAAGTTATTGTCATTTGAATTTGCTCAGAGCATCAACATTCAATTTCGAGCGTGTCGATATGTTACGAGACTCAATCCGAAATCCGAGTTAAAAGTTATTGTCGTTTGAATTGGCTGAGAGCTTCAACATTCGATTTCGAGTGTTTCGATATATTCTGGGACTCAATCGGACATCCGAGTAAAAAGTTATT
Source organism: Glycine soja (assembly GCF_004193775.1). Taxonomy (NCBI): domain Eukaryota; kingdom Viridiplantae; phylum Streptophyta; class Magnoliopsida; order Fabales; family Fabaceae; genus Glycine; species Glycine soja. The sequence goes on along the minus strand of NW_021144612.1, from coordinate 36,737 downwards.
GTCATTTGAATTTGCTTAGAACTTCGGTATTCAATTTCGAATGTGTCGATATATTACGCGACTCAATCAGACATCCGAGTAAGAAGTTATTGTCGTTTGAATTTTCTCAGAGCTTCAGCATTCAATTTCGAGCGTGTCGATATATTACGAGACTCAATCCGAAATCCGAGTTAAAAGTTATTGTCGTTTGAATTGGCTGAGAGCTTCAACATTCGATTTCGAGTGTTTCGATATATTCTGGGACTCAATCGGAGATCCGAGTAAAAAGTTATTGTCGTTTGAATTTGCTCAGAACTTCGGTATTCAATTTCGAGTGTGTCGATATATTACGCGACTAAATCAGACATCTGAGGAAAAAGTTATTGTCGTTTGAATTTGCTCAGAGCATCAACATTCAATTTCGAGCGTGTCGATATATTACGAGACTCAATCCGAAATCCGAGTTAAAAGTTATTGTCGTTTGAATTGGCTGAGAGCTTCAACATTCGATTTCGAGTGTTTCGATATATTCTGGGACTCAATCGGAGATCCGAGTAAAAAGTTATTGTCGTTTGAATTTGCTCAGAACTTCGGTTTTCAATTTCGAGTGTGTCGATATATTACGCGACTAAATCAGACATCTGAGGAAAAAGTTATTGTCGTTTGAATTTGCTCAGAGCATCAACATTCAATTTCAAGCGTGTCGATATATTACGGTACTCAATCAGACATCCGAGTAAAAAGTTATTGTCGTTTGAATTGGCTGAGAGCTTCAACATTCGATTTCGAGTGTTTCGATATATTCTGGGACTCAATCGGACATCCGAGTAAAAAGTTATTGTCATTTGAATTTGCTCAGAACTTCGGTATTCAATTTCGAGCATGTCGATATATCACGGGACTCAATCACACACCCGAGATAAAAGTTATTGTCTTTTGAATTTGCTGAGAGCATCAACATTCAATTTCGAGCGTTTCGATATATTACTGGACTCAATCTGACATACTTGTAAAACGTTATTGTCGTTTGAATTTGCTCAGAGCTTCGATATTCAATTTCGAGCGTCTCGATATATTACGGGACTCAATCCGACATCCGAGTTAAAAGTTATTATCGTTTAAATTTGCTCAGAGCATCAACATTCAATTTCGAGCGTCTCGATATATTATGGGACCTAATTAGAAATCTGAGTTAAAAGTTAATGTCGTTTTAATATGCTCAGAGCATCAACATTCAAGTTCGTGCGTGTCGATATATTACGAGACTCAATCCGACATTCGAGTTAAAAGTTATTGTCGTTTGAATTGGCTGAGAGCTTAAAATTCAATTTCGAGTGTTTCGATATATTCTGGGACTCAATCGGACATCTGAGTAAAAAGTTATTGTCGTTTGAATTTGCTCAGAACTTCGGTATTCAATTTCGAGTGTGTCGATATATTACGCGACTCAATCAGACATCCGAGTAAAAAGTTATTGTCGTTTGAATTTGCTCAGACCTTCAGCATTCAATTTTCAGCTTCTCGATATATTATGGGACTCAATCAGACATCAGAGTAAAAAGTTATTGTCGTTTGATATTGCAACAACCCTCAACATTCAATTTCGAGCGTGTCGATATATTACGCGACTCAATCAGACATCCGAGTAAAAAGTTATTGTCGTTTGAATTGGCTGAGAGCTTCAACATTCAATTTCGAGTGTTTCGATATATTCTGGGACTCAATCGGACATCCGAGTAAATAGTTATTGTTGTTTAAATTTGCTTTGAGCTTTGGTATTCAATTTCGAACGTCTCAATATATTACGGGACTCAATCAAACATCCAAGTTAAAAGTTATTGTCGTTTGAATTTGCTCAGAGCATCAACATTCAATTTCGAGCGTGTCGATATATTACAGGACTCAATCAGACATCCGAGTAAAAAGTTATTGTCGTTTGAATTTGCTCAGAGCTTCCGTATTAAATTTCGAGCATCTCGATATATTACGGGACTCAATCAGACATCAGAGTAAAAAGTTATTGTCGTCTGAATTTGCAACGACAATCAACATTCAATTTCGAGCGTCTCGATATATTACGCGACTCAATCAGACATCCGAGTAAAAAGTTATTGTCGTTTGAATTTGCTCAGAGCATCAACATTCAATTTCGAGCGTGTCGATATATTACGAGACTCAATCCGACATCCGAGTTAAAAGTTATTGTCGTTTGAATTGGCTGAGAGCTTCAACATTCGATTTCGAGTGTTTCGATATATTCTGGGACTCAATCGGACATCCGAGTAAAAAGTTATTGTCGTTTGAATTTGCTCAGAGCTTCGGTATTCAATTTCGAGCGTGTCGATATATTACGGGACTCAATCAGACATCCGAGTAAAAAGTTATTGTCGTTTGAATTTTCTTAGAGCTTCGGTAATTAATTTCGAGCGTCTCGATATATTACGGGACTCAATCAGACATCAGAGTAAAAAGTTATTGTCGTTTGAATTTGCAACGACAATCAACATTCAATTTCGAGCGTCTCGATATATTACGGGAATCAATCAGACATCCGAGTAAAAAGTTATTGTCATTTGAATTGGCTGAGAGCTTCAACATTCAATTTCGAGTGTTTCGATATATTCTGGGACTCAATCGGACATCCGAGTAAATAGTTATTGTCGTTTGAATTTTCTTAGAGCTTCGGTATTCAATTTCGAGTGTCTCGATATATTACGGGAATCAATCAGACATCCGAGTAAAAAGTTATTGTCGTTTGAATTTGCTCGGAGCATCAACATTCAATTTCGAGCATGTCGATATATTACGGGACTCAATCATACACCCGAGATAAAAGTTATTGTCTTTTGAATTTGCTCAGAGTATCAACATTCAATTTCGAGCATTTCGATATATTACGGGACTCAATCGGACATACTTGTAAAACGTTATTGTCGTTTGAATTTGCTCAGAGCTTCGATATTCAATTTCGAGCGTCTCGATATATTACGGGACTCAATCCGACATCCGAGTTAAAAGTTATTATCGTTTGAATTTGCTCAGAGCATCAACATTCAATTTCGAGCGTCTCGATATATTATGGGACCTAATAAGAAATCTGAGTTAAAAGTTAATGTCGTTTGAATATGCTCAGAGCCTCAACATTCAATTTCGTGCGTGTCGATATATTACGTGACTCAATCCGACATCCGAGTTAAAAGTTATTGTTGTTTGAATTGGCTGAGAGCTTAAAATTCAATTTCGAGTGTTTCGATATATTCTAGGACTCAATCGGACATCCGAGTAAAAAGTTATTGTCGTTTGAATTTGCTCAGAGCTTTGGAATTCAATTTCGAGCGTGTCGATATATTACGCGACTCAATCAGACATCCGAGTAAAAAGTTATTGTCGTTTGAATTTGCTCAGAGCATCAACATTCAATTTCGAGCGTGTCGATATATTACGAGACTCAATCCGACATCCGACTTAAAAGTTATTGTCGTTTGAATTGGCTGAGAGTTTCAACATTCGATTTCGAGTGTTTCGATATATTCTGGGACTCGAACATCCGAGTAAAAAGTTATTGTCGTTTGAATTTGCTCAGAACTTCGGTATTCAATCCCTGAATAATACTTGGAGGATATCTATTAGGAAATGTTCGATCGGCGTAATCCGGTCATGCTTCTTTTTTAGACCTCGATCGGTCATCTTTCCTGGCCGACTAAGGCTAGCATTTTTTTCTGTCAATATCGGTGAATCATGTTTTTTTGCCGAGGTGGGCTAATGTTTTCCTGGCCGACAAAATGCCGGTGTCGGCCGAAATACAACTTCGCTTGAGCTCGCACGAAAAAACCTAGCCGAACTACATTGCAAATTTTTTAGGCAATACCGAACAAAAAAAGCTTCCTCTACCGTAAAAAAACATTGTCGGCCAGCGCTTGTAAAAAAATTGCGCATTGTCGGTGGAAAAATATCAGTTGGGGCTATTTAACTACCGATGCTGGCTACTGTTTTTTCTATTCCACCCCAGAATAATACTTGGACGATGTCGATTTGGAAATGTTCGATCGGAGTCATCCGGTCATGCTTCTTTTTAAGACCTCGATCTGTCATCTTTTCCTTGCCGACATCGGCTAGCATTTTTTTCGATCAATATCGGTGAATCATGCTTTTTGCCAAGGTGGGCTAACGTCTTCGTGGCTGATGAAATGAGAACATGCCAGTGTCGGCCGAAACACAATCTCGCACGAAAAACCCTAGCCGACCTACATTGTAAATTTTGTAGGCAATACCGAACAACAAAACTTCGTCTACAATAAAGAAATATTATCGACCAGTGTTTGTAAAAAAATTCTGCAATGTTGGCCGAAAAATATCGGTCGGGGCTTTAAAACGACCGATGTCGGGTGATGTTTTTTCTAATTAATCCCTTGATAATTTTTTGGTGTTGTCTATTAGGAAATGTTCGATCGGCGCCATCGGGTGATGCTTTTGATTTTTAGACCTCGATCGGTCATCTTTCCTGGACGACATCGGCTATTGTTTTTCTCAATCAGTATCGAAGAATAATGGTTGTTTTGCCGAGGTGGGTTAATGTGTTCCTGGCAGAGTAAACGAGAACATGCCGGTGTCGGCCGAAACACAACTTTGGTTGAGCTCGCACGGAAAAACCTAGCCGACCTACATTGAAAATTTTATAGGCGACACCCAACAACGAAAGTATCCTTTATCGTAAAGAAATATTATCGGCCAGCGATTGTGAAAGAAATTGCGCAATGTTGGCTGAAAAATATCAGTCACGGCTATTTAACTACCGATGTCGGCTATTGTTTTTTCTATTCAATCCCTGAATAATACTTGGAGGATATCTATTAGGAAATGTTCGATCGGCGTAATCCGGTCATGCTTCTTTTTTAGACCTCGATTGTAAATTTTGTAGGCAATACCGAACAACAAAACTTCGTCTACCATAAAGAAATATTATCGACCAGTGTTTGTAAAAAAATTCTGCAATGTTGGCCGAAAAATTATTGTTGTTTGAAATCGACCAGAGCATCAACATTCAATTTCGAGCGTGTTGATATATTACGAGACTCAATCAGACATCCGAGTAAAAAATTATTGTCGTTTGAATTTGCTCAGAGCTTTCGTATTAAATTTCGAGCGTCTCGATATATTACAGGACTCAATCAGACATCCGAGTAAAAAGTTATTGTCGTTTGAATTTGCTCAGAGCATCAAGATTCAATTTCGAGCGTCTCGATATATTACGGGACTCAATCAGACATCAGAGTAAAAAGTTATTGTCGTTTCAATTTGCAACGACCATCAACATTCAATTTCGAGCGTCTCGATATATTACGGGACTCAATCAGACATCCAAGTTAAAAGTAATTGTCGTTCGAATTTGCTCAAAGCTTCGGTATTCAATTTCGAGCGTCTCCATATATTACGAGACTCAATCAGACATCCGAGTTAAAAGTTATTGCCGTTTGAATTTTCTTAGAGCTTCGGTATTCAATTTCGAGCGTCTCGATATATTACGGGACTCAATCAAACATCCGAGTAAAAAGTTATTGTCGTTTGAATTTGCTCAGAGCTTCGGTATTCAATTTCGAGCGTGTCGATATATTACGCGACTCAATCAGACATCCGAGTAAAAAGTTATTGTCGTTTGAATTTGCTCAGAGCATCAACATTCAATTTCGAGCGTGTCGATATATTACGAGACTCAATCCGACATCCGAGTTAAAAGTTATTGTCGTTTGAATTGGCTGAGAGCTTCAACATTCAATTTCGAGTGTTTCGATATATTCTGGGACTCAATCGGACATCCGAGTAAAAAGTTATTGTCGTTTAAATTTGCTCAGAGCTTCGGTATTCAATTTCGAGCGTGTCGATATATTACGGGACTCAATCAGACATCCGAGTTAAAAGTTATTGTCGTTTGAATTTTCTTAGAGCTTCGGTATTCAATTTCGAGCGTCTCGATATATTACGGGACTCAATCAGACATCCGAGTAAAAAGTTATTGTCGTTTGAATTTTCTTAGAGCTTCGGTAATTAATTTCGAGCGTCTCGATATATTACGGGACTCAATCAGACATCAGAGTAAAAAGTTATTGTCGTTTGAATTTGCAACGACAATCAACATTCAATTTCGAGCGTCTCGATATATTACGGGAATCAATCAGACATCCGAGTAAAAAGTTATTGTCATTTGAATTGGCTGAGAGCTTCAACATTCAATTTCGAGTGTTTCGATATATTCTGGGACTCAATCGGACATCCGAGTAAATAGTTATTGTCGTTTGAATTTTCTTAGAGCTTCGGTATTCAATTTCGAGCGTCTCGATATATTACGGGAATCAATCAGACATCCGAGTAAAAAGTTATTGTCGTTTGAATTTGCTCGGAGCATCAACATTCAATTTCGAGCGTCTCGATATATTATGGGACCTAATCAGAAATCTGAGTTAAAAGTTAATGTCGTTTGAATATGCTCAGAGCCTCAACATTCAATTTCGTGCGTGTCGATATATTACGTGACTCAATCCGACATCCGAGTTAAAAGTTATTGTTGTTTGAATTGGCTGAGAGCTTAAAATTAAATTTCGAGTGTTTCGATATATTCTAGGACTCAATCGGACATCCGAGTAAAAAGTTATTGTCGTTTGAATTTGCTCAGAGCTTTGGAATTCAATTTCGAGCGTGTCGATATATTACGCGACTCAATCAGACATCCGAGTAAAAAGTTATTGTCGTTTGAATTTGCTCAGAGCATCAACATTCAATTTCGAGCGTGTCGATATATTACGAGACTCAATCCGACATCCGACTTAAAAGTTATTGTCGTTTGAATTGGCTGAGAGTTTCAACATTCGATTTCGAGTGTTTCGATATATTCTGGGACTCGAACATCCGAGTAAAAAGTTATTGTCGTTTGAATTTGCTCAGAACTTCGGTATTCAATTTCGAGTGTGTCGATATATTACGCGACTCAATCAGACATCCGAGTAAAAAGTTATTGTCGTTTGAATTTGCTCAGAGCTTTAGCATTCAACTTTCAGCATCTCGATATGTTACGGGACTCAATCAGACATCAGAGTAAAAAGTTATTGTCGTTTGATATTGCAACGACCCTCAACATTCAATTTCGAGCGTGTCGATATATTACGCGACTCAATCAGACATCCGAGTAAAAAGTTATTGTCGTTTGAATTGGCTGAGAGCTTCAACATTCAATTTCGAGTGTTTCGATATATTCTGGGACTCAATCGGACATCCGAGTAAATAGTTATTGTTGTTTAAATTTGCTTTGAGCTTCGGTATTCAATTTCGAACGTCTCAATATATTACGGGACTCAATCAAACATCCAAGTTAAAAGTTATTGTCGTTTGAATTTGCTCAGAGCATCAACATTCAATTTCGAGCGTGTCGATATATTACAGGACTCAATCAGACATCCGAGTAAAAAGTTATTGTCGTTTGAATTTGCTCAGAGCTTCCGTATTAAATTTCGAGCATCTCGATATATTACGGGACTCAATCAGACATCAGAGTAAAGAGTTATTGTTGTCTGAATTTGCAACGACAATCAACATTCAATTTCGAGCGTCTCGATATATTACGCGACTCAATCAGACATCCGAGTAAAAAGTTATTGTCGTTTGAATTTGCTCAGAGCATCAACATTCAATTTCGAGCGTGTCGATATATTACGAGACTCAATCCGACATCCGAGTTAAAAGTTATTGTCGTTTGAATTGGCTGAGAGCTTCAACATTCAATTTCGAGTGTTTCGATATATTCTGGGACTCAATCGGACATCCGAGTAAAAAGTTATTGTCGTTTGAATTTGCTCAGAGCTTCGGTATTCAATTTCGAGCGTGTCGATATATTACGGGACTCAATCAGACATCCGAGTAAAAAGTTATTGTCGTTTGAATTTTCTTAGAGCTTCGGTAATTAATTTCGAGCGTCTCGATATATTACGGGACTCAATCAGACATCAGAGTAAAAAGTTATTGTCGTTTGAATTTGCAACGACAATCAACATTCAATTTCGAGCGTCTCGATATATTACGGGAATCAATCAGACATCCGAGTAAAAAGTTATTGTCGTTTGAATGGGCTGAGAGCTTCAACATTCAATTTCGAGTGTTTCGATATATTCTGGGACTCAATCGGACATCCGAGTAAATAGTTATTGTCGTTTGAATTTTCTTAGAGCTTCGGTATTCAATTTCGAGCGTCTCGATATATTACGGGAATCAATCAGACATCCGAGTAAAATGTTATTGTCGTTTGAATTTGCTCAGAGCATCAACATTCAATTTCGAGCATGTCGATATATTACGGGACTCAATCATACACCCGAGATAAAAGTTATTGTCTTTTGAATTTGCTCAGAGTATCAACATTCAATTTCGAGCATTTCGATATATTACGGGACTCAATCGGACATACTTGTAAAACGTTATTGTCGTTTGAATTTGCTCAGAGCTTCGATATTCAATTTCGAGCGTCTCGATATATTACGGGACTCAATCCGACATCCGAGTTAAAAGTTATTATCGTTTGAATTTGCTCAGAGCATCAACATTCAATTTCGAGCGTCTCGATATATTATGGGACCTAATAAGAAATCTGAGTTAAAAGTTAATGTCGTTTGAATATGCTCAGAGCCTCAACATTCAATTTCGTGCGTGTCGATATATTACGTGACTCAATCCGACATCCGAGTTAAAAGTTATTGTTGTTTGAATTGGCTGAGAGCTTAAAATTCAATTTCGAGTGTTTCGATATATTCTAGGACTCAATCGGACATCCGAGTAAAAAGTTATTGTCGTTTGAATTTGCTCAGAGCTTTGGAATTCAATTTCGAGCGTGTCGATATATTACGCGACTCAATCAGACATCCGAGTAAAAAGTTATTGTCGTTTGAATTTGCTCAGAGCATCAACATTCAATTTCGAGCGTGTCGATATATTACGAGACTCAATCCGACATCCGACTTAAAAGTTATTGTCGTTTGAATTGGCTGAGAGTTTCAACATTCGATTTCGAGTGTTTCGATATATTCTGGGACTCGAACATCCGAGTAAAAAGTTATTGTCGTTTGAATTTGCTCAGAACTTCGGTATTCAATTTCGAGTGTGTCGATATATTACGCGACTCAATCAGACATCCGAGTAAAAAGTTATTGTCGTTTGAATTTGCTCAGAGCTTTAGCATTCAACTTTCAGCATCTTGATATGTTACGGGACTCAATCAGACATCAGAGTAAAAAGTTATTGTCGTTTGATATTGCAACAACCCTCAACATTCAATTTCGAGCGTGTCGATATATTACGCGACTCAATCAGACATCCGAGTAAAAAGTTATTGTCGTTTGAATTGGCTGAGAGCTTCAACATTCAATTTCGAGTGTTTCGATATATTCTGGGACTCAATCGGACATCCGAGTAAATAGTTATTGTTGTTTAAATTTGCTTTAAGCTTCGGTATTCAATTTCGAACGTCTCAATATATTACGGGACTCAATCAAACATCCAAGTTAAAAGTTATTGTCGTTTGAATTTGCTCAGAGCATCAACATTCAATTTCGAGCGTGTCGATATATTACAGGACTCAATCAGACATCCGAGTAAAAAGTTATCGTCGTTTGAATTTGCTCAGAGCTTCCGTATTAAATTTCGAGCATCTCGATATATTACGGGACTCAATCAGACATCCGAGTAAAAAGTTATTGTCGTTTGAATTTGCTCAGAGCTTTAGCATTCAACTTTCAGCATCTTGATATGTTACGGGACTCAATCAGACATCAGAGTAAAAACTTTTTACTTGGATGTCTGATTGAGTCGCGTAATATATCGACACACTCGAAATTGAATACCGAAGTTCTGAGCAAATTCAAACGACAATAACTTTTTACTCGGATGTTCGAGTCCCAGAATATATCGAAACACTCGAAATCGAATGTTGAAACTCTCAGCCAATTCAAACGACAATAACTTTTAAGTCGGATGTCGGATTGAGTCTCGTAATATATCGACACGCTCGAAATTGAATGTTGATGCTCTGAGCAAATTCAAACGACAATAACTTTTTACTCGGATGTCTGATTGAGTCGCGTAATATATCGACACGCTCGAAATTGAATTCCAAAGCTCTGAGCAAATTCAAACGACAATAACTTTTTACTCGGATGTCCGATTGAGTCCTAGAATATATCGAAACACTCGAAATTGAATTTTAAGCTCTCAGCCAATTCAAACAACAATAACTTTTAACTCGGATGTCGGATTGAGTCACGTAATATATCGACACGCACGAAATTGAATGTTGAGGCTCTGAGCATATTCAAACGACATTAACTTTTAACTCAGATTTCTGATTAGGTCCCATAATATATCGAGACGCTCGAAATTGAATGTTGATGCTCCGAGCAAATTCAAACGACAATAACTTTTTACTCGGATGTCTGATTGATTCCCGTAATATATCGAGACGCTCGAAATTGAATACCGAAGCTCTAAGAAAATTCAAACGACAATAACTATTTACTCGGATGTCCGATTGAGTCCCAGAATATATCGAAACACTCGAAATTGAATGTTGAAGCTCTCAGCCAATTCAAATGACAATAACTTTTTACTCGGATGTCTGATTGATTCCCGTAATATATCGAGACGCTCGAAATTGAATGTTGATTGTCGTTGCAAATTCAAACGACAATAACTTTTTACTCTGATGTCTGATTGAGTCCCGTAATATATCGAGACGCTCGAAATTAATTACCGAAGCTCTAAGAAAATTCAAACGACAATAACTTTTTACTCGGATGTCTGATTGAGTCCCGTAATATATCGAGACGCTCGAAATTGAATACCGAAGCTCTAAGAAAATTCAAACGACAATAACTTTTAACTCGGATGTCTGATTGAGTCCCGTAATATATCGACACGCTCGAAATTGAATACCGAAGCTCTGAGCAAATTTAAACGACAATAACTTTTTACTCGGATGTCCGATTGAGTCCCAGAATATATCGAAACACTCGAAATTGAATGTTGAAGCTCTCAGCCAATTCAAACGACAATAACTTTTAACTCGGATGTCGGATTGAGTCTCGTAATATATCGACACGCTCGAAATTGAATGTTGATGCTCTGAGCAAATTCAAACGACAATAACTTTTTACTCGGATGTCTGATTGAGTCGCGTAATATATCGACACGCTCGAAATTGAATACCGAAGCTCTGAGCAAATTCAAACGACAATAACTTTTTACTCGAATGTTTGATTGAGTCCCGTAATATATCGAGACGCTCGAAATTGAATACCGAAGCTCTAAGAAAATTCAAACGGCAATAACTTTTAACTCGGATGTCTGATTGAGTCTCGTAATATATGGAGACGCTCGAAATTGAATACCGAAGCTTTGAGCAAATTCGAACGACAATTACTTTTAACTTGGATGTCTGATTGAGTCCCGTAATATATCGAGACGCTCGAAATTGAATGTTGATGGTCGTTGCAAATTGAAACGACAATAACTTTTTACTCTGATGTCTGATTGAGTCCCGTAATATATCGAGACGCTCGAAATTGAATCTTGATGCTCTGAGCAAATTCAAACGACAATAACTTTTTACTCGGATGTCTGATTGAGTCCTGTAATATATCGAGACGCTCGAAATTTAATACGAAAGCTCTGAGCAAATTCAAACGACAATAATTTTTTACTCGGATGTCTGATTGAGTCTCGTAATATATCAACACGCTCGAAATTGAATGTTGATGCTCTGGTCGATTTCAAACAACAATAATTTTTCGGCCAACATTGCAGAATTTTTTTACAAACACTGGTCGATAATATTTCTTTATGGTAGACGAAGTTTTGTTGTTCGGTATTGCCTACAAAATTTACAATCGAGGTCTAAAAAAGAAGCATGACCGGATTACGCCGATCGAACATTTCCTAATAGATATCCTCCAAGTATTATTCAGGGATTGAATAGAAAAAACAATAGCCGACATCGGTAGTTAAATAGCCGTGACTGATATTTTTCAGCCAACATTGCGCAATTTCTTTCACAATCGCTGGCCGATAATATTTCTTTACGATAAAGGATACTTTCGTTGTTGGGTGTCGCCTATAAAATTTTCAATGTAGGTCGGCTAGGTTTTTCCGTGCGAGCTCAACCAAAGTTGTGTTTCGGCCGACACCGGCATGTTCTCGTTTACTCTGCCAGGAACACATTAACCCACCTCGGCAAAACAACCATTATTCTTCGATACTGATTGAGAAAAACAATAGCCGATGTCGTCCAGGAAAGATGACCGATCGAGGTCTAAAAATCAAAAGCATCACCCGATGGCGCCGATCGAACATTTCCTAATAGACAACACCAAAAAATTATCAAGGGATTAATTAGAAAAAACATCACCCGACATCGGTCGTTTTAAAGCCCCGACCGATATTTTTCGGCCAACATTGCAGAATTTTTTTACAAACACTGGTCGATAATATTTCTTTATTGTAGACGAAGTTTTGTTGTTCGGTATTGCCTACAAAATTTACAATGTAGGTCGGCTAGGGTTTTTCGTGCGAGATTGTGTTTCGGCCGACACTGGCATGTTCTCATTTCATCAGCCACGAAGACGTTAGCCCACCTTGGCAAAAAGCATGATTCACCGATATTGATCGAAAAAAATGCTAGCCGATGTCGGCAAGGAAAAGATGACAGATCGAGGTCTTAAAAAGAAGCATGACCGGATGACTCCGATCGAACATTTCCAAATCGACATCGTCCAAGTATTATTCTGGGGTGGAATAGAAAAAACAGTAGCCAGCATCGGTAGTTAAATAGCCCCAACTGATATTTTTCCACCGACAATGCGCAATTTTTTTACAAGCGCTGGCCGACAATGTTTTTTTACGGTAGAGGAAGCTTTTTTTGTTCGGTATTGCCTAAAAAATTTGCAATGTAGTTCGGCTAGGTTTTTTCGTGCGAGCTCAAGCGAAGTTGTATTTCGGCCGACACCGGCATTTTGTCGGCCAGGAAAACATTAGCCCACCTCGGCAAAAAAACATGATTCACCGATATTGACAGAAAAAAATGCTAGCCTTAGTCGGCCAGGAAAGATGACCGATCGAGGTCTAAAAAAGAAGCATGACCGGATTACGCCGATCGAACATTTCCTAATAGATATCCTCCAAGTATTATTCAGGGATTGAATAGAAAAAACAATAGCCGACATCGGTAGTTAAACAGCCGTGACTGATATTTTTCAGCCAACATTGCGCAATTTCTTTCACAATCGCTGGCCGATAATATTTCTTTACGGTAAAGGATGCTTTCGTTGTTGGGTGTCGCCTATAAAATATTCAATGTAGGTCGGCTAGGTTTTTCCGTGCGGGCTCAACCAAAGTTGTGTTTCGGCCGACACCGGCATGTTCTCGTTTACTCTGCCAGGAACACATTAACCCACCTCGGCAAAACAACCATTATCCTCCGATACTGATTGAGAAAAACAATAGCCGATGTCGTCCAGGAAAGATGACCGATCGAGGTCTAAAAATCAAAAGCATCACCCGATGACGCCGATCGAACATTTCCTAATAGACAACACCAAAAAATTATCAAGGGATTAATTAGAAAAAACAACACCCGACATCGGTCGTTTTAAAGCCCCGACCGATATTTTTCGGCCAACATTGCAGAATTTTTTTACAAACACTGGCCGATAATATTTCTTTATGGTAGACGCAGTTTTGTTGTTCGGTATTGCCTACAAAATTTACAATGTAGGTCGGCTAGGGTTTTTCGTGCGAGATTGTGTTTCGGCCGACACTGGCATGTTCTCATTTCATCAGCCACGAAGACATTAGCCCACCTTGGGAAAAAGCATGATTCACCGATATTGATCGAAAAAAATGCTAGCCGACTTCGGCAAGGAAAAGATGACAGATCGAGGTCTTAAAAAGAAGCATGACCGGATGACTCCGATCGAACATTTCCAAATCGACATCGTCCAAGTATTATTCTGGGGTGGAATAGAAAAAACTGTAGCCAGCATCGGTAGTTAAATAGCCCCAACTGATATTTTTCAGCCGACATTGCTCAGTTTTTTTACAAGCGCTGGCCGACAATGCTTTTTTACGGTAGAGGAAGCTTTTTTTGTTCGGTATTGCCTAAAAAATTTGCAATGTAGTTCGGCTAGGTTTCTTCGTGCGAGCTCAACCGAAGTTGTATTTCGGCCGACACCGGCATTTTGTCGGCCAGGAAAACATTAGCCCACCTCGGCAAAAAAACATGATTCACCGATATTGACAGAAAAAAATGCTAGCCTTAGTCGGCCAGGAAAGATGACCGATCGAGGTCTAAAAAAGAAGCATGACCGGATTACGCCGATCGAACATTTCCTAATAGATATCCTCCAAGTATTATTCAGGGATTGAATAGAAAAAACAATAGCCGACATCGGTAGTTAAGCAGCCGTGACTGATATTTTTCAGCCAACATTGCGCGATTTCTTTCACAATCGCTGGCCGATAATATTTCTTTACGGTAAAGGATGCTTTCGTTGTTGGGTGTCGCCTATAAAATATTCAATGTAGGTCGGCTAGGTTTTTCCGTGCGGGCTCAACCAAAGTTGTGTTTCGGCCGACACCGGCATGTTCTCGTTTACTCTGCCAGGAACACATTAACCCACCTCGGCAAAACAACCATTATCCTCCGATACTGATTGAGAAAAACAATAGCCGATGTCGTCCAGGAAAGATGACCGATCGAGGTCTAAAAATCAAAAGCATCACCCGATGACGCCGATCGAACATTTCCTAATAGACAACACCAAAAAATTATCAAGGGATTAATTAGAAAAAACAACACCCGACATCGGTCGTTTTAAAGCCCCGAGCGATATTTTTCGGCCAACATTGCAGAATTTTTTTACAAACACTGGCCGATAATATTTCTTTATGGTAGACGAAGTTTTGTTATTCGGTATTGCCTACAAAATTTACAATGTAGGTCGGCTAGGGTTTTTCGTGCGAGATTGTGTTTCGGCCGACACTGGCATGTTCTCATTTCATCAGCCACGAAGACGTTAGCCCACCTTGGCAAAAAGCATGATTCACCGATATTGATCGAAGAAAATTCTAGCCGACGTCGGCAAGGAAAAGATGACAGATCGAGGTCTTAAAAAGAAGCAAGACCGGATGACTCCGATCGAACATTTCCAAATCGACATCGTCCAAGTATTATTCTGGGGTGGAATAGAAAAAACAGTAGCCAGCATCGGTAGTTAAATAGCCCCAACTGATATTTTTCAGCCGACATTGCGCAATTTTTTTACAAGCGCTGGCCGACAATGGTTTTTTACGGTAGAGGAAGCTTTTTTTTGTTCGGTATTGCCTAAAAAATTTGCAATGTAGTTTGGCTAGGTTTCTTCGTGCGAGCTCAACCGAAGTTGTATTTCGGCCGACACCGGCATTTTGTCGGCCAGGAAAACATTAGCCCACCTCGGCAAAAAAACATGACTCACCGATATTGACAGAAAAAAATGCTAGCCTTAGTCGGCCAGGAAAGATGACCGATCGAGGTCTAAAAAAGAAGCATGACCGGATTACGCCGATCGAACATTTCCTAATAGATATCCTCCAAGTATTATTCAGGGATTGAATAGAAAAAACAATAGCCGACATCGGTAGTTAAACAGCCGTGACTGATATTTTTCAGCCAACATTGCGCAATTTCTTTCACAATCGCTGGCCGATAATATTTCTTTACGGTAAAGGATGCTTTCGTTGTTGGGTGTCGCCTATAAAATATTCAATGTAGGTCGGCTAGGTTTTTCCGTGCGGGCTCAACCAAAGTTGTGTTTCGGCCGACACCGGCATGTTCTCGTTTACTCTGCCAGGAACACATTAACCCACCTCGGCAAAACAACCATTATCCTCCGATACTGATTGAGAAAAACAATAGCCGATGTCGTCCAGGAAAGATGACCGATCGAGGTCTAAAAATCAAAAGCATCACCCGATGACGCCGATCGAACATTTCCTAATAGACAACACCAAAAAATTATCAAGGGATTAATTAGAAAAAACAACACCCGACATCGGTCGTTTTAAAGCCCCGAGCGATATTTTTCGGCCAACATAGCAGAATTTTTTTACAAACACTGGCCGATAATATTTCTTTATGGTAGACGAAGTTTTGTTATTCGGTATTGCCTACAAAATTTACAATGTAGGTCGGCTAGGGTTTTTCGTGCGAGATTGTGTTTCGGCCGACACTGGCATGTTCTCATTTCATCAGCCACGAAGACGTTAGCCCACCTTGGCAAAAAGCATGATTCACCGATATTGATCGAAGAAAATGCTAGCCGACGTCGGCAAGGAAAAGATGACAGATCGAGGTCTTAAAAAGAAGCAAGACCGGATGACTCCGATCGAACATTTCCAAATCGACATCGTCCAAGTATTATTCTGGGGTGGAATAGAAAAAACAGTAGCCAGCATCGGTAGTTAAATAGCCCCAACTGATATTTTTCAGCCGACATTGCGCAATTTTTTTACAAGCGCTGGCCGACAATGGTTTTTTACGGTAGAGGAAGCTTTTTTTTGTTCGGTATTGCCTAAAAAATTTGCAATGTAGTTTGGCTAGGTTTCTTCGTGCGAGCTCAACCGAAGTTGTATTTCGGCCGACACCGGCATTTTGTCGGCCAGGAAAACATTAGCCCACCTCGGCAAAAAAACATGACTCACCGATATTGACAGAAAAAAATGCTAGCCTTAGTCGGCCAGGAAAGATGACCGATCGAGGTCTAAAAAAGAAGCATGACCGGATTACGCCGATCGAACATTTCCTAATAGATATCCTCCAAGTATTATTCAGGGATTGAATAGAAAAAACAATAGCCGACATCGGTAGTTAAACAGCCGTGACTGATATTTTTCAGCCAACATTGCGCAATTTCTTTCACAATCGCTGGCCGATAATATTTCTTTACGGTAAAGGATGCTTTCGTTGTTGGGTGTCGCCTATAAAATATTCAATGTAGGTCGGCTAGGTTTTTCCGTGCGGGCTCAACCAAAGTTGTGTTTCGGCCGACACCGGCATGTTCTCGTTTACTCTGCCAGGAACACATTAACCCACCTCGGCAAAACAACCATTATCCTCCGATACTGATTGAGAAAAACAATAGCCGATGTCGTCCAGGAAAGATGACCGATCGAGGTCTAAAAATCAAAAGCATCACCCGATGACGCCGATCGAACATTTCCTAATAGACAACACCAAAAAATTATCAAGGGATTAATTAGAAAAAACAACACCCGACATCGGTCGTTTTAAAGCCCCGACCGATATTTTTCGGCCAACATTGCAGAATTTTTTTACAAACACTGGTCGATAATATTTCTTTATGGTAGACGAAGTTTTTGTTGTTCGGTATTGCCTACAAAATTTACAATGAAGGTCGGCTAGGGTTTTTCGTGCGAGATTGTGTTTCGGCCGACACTGGCATGCTCTCATTTCATCAGCCACGAAGACGCTAGCCCACCTTGGCAAAAAGCATGATTTACCGATATTGATCGAAAAAAATGCTAGCCGACGTCGGCCAGGAAAAGATGACAGATCGAGGTCTTAAAAAGAAGCATGACCGGATGACTCCGATCGAACATTTCCAAATTGACATTGTCCAAGTATTATTCAGGGGTGGAATAGAAAAAACAGTAGCCAGCATCGGTAGTTAAATGGCCCCCAACTGATATTTTTCAGCCGACATTGCGCAGTTTTTTTACAAGCGCTGGCCGACAATGTTTTTTTACGGTAGAGGAAGCTTTTTTTGTTCGGTATTGCCTAAAAAATTTGCAATGTAGTTCGGCTAGGTTTCTTCGTGCGAGCTCAACCGAAGTTGTATTTCGGCCGACACCGGCATTTTGTCGGCCAAGAAAACATTAGCCCGCCTCGGCAAAAAATTATGATTCACCGATATTGACAGAAAAAAATGCTAGCCCTAGTCGGCCAGGAAAGATGACCGATCGAGGTCTAAAAAAGAAGCATGACCGGATTACGCCGATCGAACATTTCCTAATAGATATCCTCCAAGTATTACTCAGGGATTGAATAGAAAAAACAATAGCCGACATCGGTAGTTAAATAGCCGTGACTGATATTTTTCAGCCAACATTGCGCAATTTCTTTCACAAACGCTGGCCGATAATATTTCTTTACGGTAAAGGATGCTTTCGTTGTTGGGTGTCGCCTATAAAATTTTCAATGTAGGTCGGCTAGGTTTTTTCGTGCGAGCTCAACCAAAGTTGTGTTTCGGCCGACACCGGCATGTTCTCAGTTACTCTGCAAGGAACACATTAACCCACCTCGGCAAAACAACCATTATCCTCCGATACTCATTGAGAAAAACAATAGCCGATGTCGTCCAGGAAAGATGACCGATCGAGGTCTAAAAATCAAAAGCATCACCCGATGACGCCGATCGAACATTTCCTAATAGACAACACCAAAAAATTATCAAGGGATTAATTAGAAAAAACAACACCCGACATCGGTCGTTTTTGATGAGGACATGACCAAGAGCAAGGGCAAGGATCCACTTGAAGGACTTGGAGGACCTATGACAAGGGCTAGAGCAAGGAAAGCCAAGGAAGCTCTTCAACAAGTGCTGTCCATACTATTTGAATACAAGCCCAAGTTTCAAGGAGAAAAGTCCAAGGTTGTGAGTTGTATCATGGCCCAAATGGAGGAGGACTAAATGACACCACTTTGTTTCAATTTTGAGTGTTTAGTTTGTCTAAATAATGGCCCAATCCTTGTAAAGTTGGCTGACCAAAAATATGTTTTGGTTAATCAACTAAAAGGGCTTTAGTTCAAGTTGTAATAAGGGCCCAATTGGCAACCTAGGCATCAGCCTTTTGGGAGACCAAATGGTGGCTGACTTGTTGGCTGTTGGGGGTGACTTTTGGTTGCCACAATTTCAGTTACACTCAGCCATTAAGTTTGTTTTAATTCCCTAGGTTAATGGCATTAAGTTATTTTAATTCTAGGTTAGTAGGTCATTACTAAAATCTGCTGTAAAGCTTCTATATAAGCTGAACCATTTTATCAATAAACACAAGTTGAGTTTTATTCAGAAAATTAGAGTTTATCTCTTTTATCTTAGTGAGAGTGATTCTCCTAAATTCTTGAGTGATTCAAGAACACCCTGGCTGTATCAAAGGACTTTCACAACCTTTGTGTGTTGCCCTCGCTGGAAAGAGTGATTCTTTCCTTCCAATCATCTCCACCCTTATTCTTTCAAACCACAATTCCAGAAAATCCACCTCTGCCCAAAATTATCTCGTGACCATAACTCCCATTTTACACACTCAAATTAAGTGATTCTTGAGCCTAAATTGAATTTCAAAACGAGACCTTTCACCCCGTTTTGGAATCACCTCATTTGGAGCCCTGTAGCTTCCGTTATTGCCATTTCTATATTTCTGTCCAGCCACCACTTAACCTACGTTTTACCATCCCATTCATCCATTTTATGCCAGAAACCACCTTATTAAGACCCACGAAATTATCCACCTTATTTTCCATCCTTTCCTTAATCAATTTCTGCATTTCCCATCAAGGTTTAGTCCTAGACGATCCTAAGTCAGCGCTTGTGCCATGAGGGTTCATATCATTTGGTAATCAGAGCTCCGGTTCTAGGATCAACACTTCCTTTGCTGGAAATATTGGGTAACATCCTTCTTTATTCTCTTTGCCATTTATATTACCTTCTTATTCATATTTTTAGGCTGAACCATTGCAAAAGTTAAGCCTTTTGATCTCTTTGTTGTAAAAAAAAAAGAAGCAGAATTTCGTATAAGCAAAATTAAAAAAAAAAAAATTGGGCTGAATGGTTCATGCTTGAAGAACTTTAAAAAAAAAAATCTCTTTAAGGTAATATATTGGTTGCATGAAGGATTGTTACTTGAATTCCTAAATTCTGAATTTTATTTCCTTCATTTGTGCCTAAAAACATTGTTAGCCTTTTTCTTGGTTAACCTTTTCCTTGTCTCTCTAGCCTTACCTTACACATATTGGTGAATTGTTCTTTGTTGTGGCCATAATCTCTTGAATTGCCTAAGAACTCAAGGGGAATTAGAGTGGTAAAAGGCAAGAGTGTTTCTTTAGAGAAAAGCCATAATTGTGTGATACACTTGAGTGGGTGAGGTATTCAAACAACAACTATAATTGTCTTGTTACGTTTGATTTGTTTGTTTGAGATGTCAGGTACTAATCCTAATGATGGAGTGGGGCTTTCGCAATTCCAAATGCAAGCTTTGATGCAACATTTGGAGAGGTTAATGAAACAACGAGATGATGCGCTCCATGAGAGGTTGGATCAAATGGAGAATAGAGATCATAATGAAGAAGAAAGGAGGAGAAGAGGGAATGATGGTGTTCCTAGACAAAACCGAATTGATGGTATTAAACTCAACATTCCTCCATTTAAAGGAAAGAATGATCCGGAGGCCTACTTGGAGTGGGAGATGAAAATAGAGCATGTTTTCTCATGCAACAACTATGAGGAGGACCAGAAGGTGAAGCTTGCCGCCACGGAGTTTTCCGACTATGCTCTTGTGTGGTGGAACAAGCTACAAAAGGAGAGAGCAAGAAATGAAGAGCCAATGGTTGATAAATGGACGGAGATGAAAAAGATCATGAGGAAGCGGTATGTGCCGGCTAGTTACTCAAGGGACTTGAAATTCAAGCTCCAAAAACTAACCCAAGGCAACAAGGGGGTTGAGGAGTATTTCAAGGAAATGGATGTGCTCATGATTCAAGCAAATATTGAAGAAGATGAGTAGGTAACTATGGCTCGATTTCTTAATGGTTTGACTAATGATATCCGTGATATTGTTGAGCTGCAGGAGTTTGTTGAAATGGATGATTTGCTTCACAAAGCAATCCAAGTGGAGCAACAATTAAAAAGGAAGGGAGTGGCTAAGAGGAGTTTTACCAACTTTGATTCTTCTGGTTGGAAAGACAAAGGTAAGAAAGATGGGGCTGCTACTTCTAGTAGTTCCACACCTATCCCATCAAAAACTCGCTCAAAGTCCCAAGAGGAACCCTCTAAAAGGAGTAGAGATGTGAAGTGTTTCAAGTGCCAAGGCCTAGGACACTATGCTTATGAGTGCCCTAACAAAAGGTCCATGGTTCTTAGAGATGGAGAATATATAAGTGAATCTGATGTTGAAGAGGAAGAGGAGAGTGAGTACGTAGAGGAAGAGGAGACTCCGGAGGGAGATTTGTTGATGATTAGGCGGTTACTTGGTGGTCAATTGAAGCATGAGGAGGAGAGCCAAAGAGAAAACATCTTTCACACTAGATGTTTAATCAATGGCAAGGTGTGCATGGTGATCATTGATGGAGGTAGTTGCACCAATGTGGCTAGTGCTAGATTAGTGTCAAAGCTAAATTTAGCTACTAAACCACATCCTAGGCCATACAAACTTCAATGGCTTAGTAAGGATGGGGAGGTGCAAGTGAGGCAGCAAGTGGAAGTGGACGTTTCCATTGGGAAATACAATGATAAGGTACTTTGTGATGTTGTTCCTATGGAGGCCAGTCACTTACTTTTGGGGAGACCATGGCAATTTGATAAAAGAGCCAATCATGACGGTTACACCAACAAGATCTCTTTCATGCACCAAGACAAAAAGATTGTGCTCAAGCCATTGAGTCCACAAGAAGTGTGTGAGGATCAAAAGAAAATGAGAGAAAAACTTCTTCAAGAGAAAAGAGAAAAAGAAAAAGTGAGCAAAACACTTGAGAGTGAGAAAAAGAGGGAAACACTTGAGAGGAAAAAGAGTGAACAAAAGAAGAGTGAAACACTTGAAGTGAGGGAGAGCTATTTAGCCACAAAAAGTGAGGTCAAGAGGTTGTTTCGTGCTAAACAGTCACTCTATATCTTGTTTTGCAAAAATCAGATTTTGACCACTAACACTTTTGATGATTTTGAAGTGCCTTCTAGTGTTAAAACTCTTTTGCAGGATTTTCAAGACATGTTTCCCCCAAATGTGCCAAATGGACTACCACCTTTGAGGGGAATTGAGCATCAAATTGATCTCATTCCGGGAGCTTCTTTGCCCAATAGGCCAGCCTATAGAAGTAATCCACAAGAAACCAAAGAGATTCAAAGACAAGTGGATGAACTCATTAGCAAAGGTTGGGTAAGAGATAGTATGAGTCCTTGTGCTGTCCCAGTGATTTTGGTCCCTAAAAAGGATGGGACATGGCGCATGTGTTCCGATTGTAGAGCCCTTAATAACATCACCATTAAATATAGGCATCCTATACCTAGGCTTGATGATTTGCTTGATGAATTGCATGGTGCATGTTACTTCTCTAAAATCGATTTAAAAAGTGGATACAATCAAATTAGGATTAGAGAAGGGGATGAATGGAAAACTGCTTTTAAAACAAAATATGGTTTGTATGAATGGTTGGTTATGCCTTTTGGCCTAACTAACGCTCCTAGCACTTTCATGAGACTAATGAACCATATCTTGAGAGAGTTCATAGGAAAGTTCGTTGTGGTGTACTTTGATGATATTCTTATCTATAGCACTTCACTTGATTTGCATATTGATCATTTAAAATCTGTCTTGACTGTGCTTAGAGAAGAACAATTGTATGCCAATCTTGAAAAATGCATCTTTTGTACTAACCATGTTGTGTTTCTTGGTTTTGTTGTGAGTTCAAAAGGAGTGCAAGTTGATGAGGAGAAGGTTAGGGCTATTCAAGAATGGCCTTCACCTAAGTCCGTGACCGAGGTGAGGAGTTTTCATGGCTTAGCAAGTTTTTATAGACGATTTGTGAAGGATTTTAGCACATTGGCAGCACCTCTCAATGAAGTGCTCAAGAAAAATGCTGGTTTCAAATGGGGAGAGAAACAAGAAGAAGCTTTCAATGTTCTTAAGCAAAAGCTAACTAATGCTCCCATACTTGCGTTGCCAAACTTTCAAAAATCTTTTGAAATTGAGTGTGATGCTTCAAATGTTGGGATTGGGGCTGTGTTGATGCAAGAAGGTCATCCAATTGCTTATTTTAGTGAAAAGTTAAGTGGTCCTACCCTTAACTATTCAACTTATGATAAAGAGTTGTATGCCTTAGTACGGGCTTTGAAAACATGGCAACACTACCTTTATCCCAAGGAATTTGTCATTCATAGTGACCATGAGTCCCTCAAATATATCAAGGGGCAAGGCAAGCTTAACAAAAGGCATGCGAAGTGGGTGGAATTCCTAGAGCAATTCCCTTATGTTATCAAACATAAAAAGGGAAAAGGTAATATTGTAGCCGATGCTCTTTCTCGGCGTCATGCACATGAAGGAGGTTTAATGGGGCATTTTGGGGTCCAAAAGACTCTAGAAACATTACAAGAACATTTTTATTGGCCTCATATGAAAAAGGATGTGCAGAAATTTTGTGAACATTGCATTGTATGTAAAAAGGCAAAGTCTAAGGTAAAGCCTCATGGATTGTATACTCCATTGCCAATTCCGGAGTATCCTTGGATTGATTTATCCATGGATTTTGTTTTGGGGCTGCCAAAAACAAGCAATGGTAGAGATTCCATTTTTGTGGTTGTTGATAGGTTTTCTAAAATGGCTCATTTTATTCCATGTAAAAAAATTGATGATGCTTCCCATGTGGCTGATTTGTTTTTCAAGGAGATTGTGAGACTCCATGGTTTGCCAAGGAGCATTGTTAGTGATAGGGACTCTAAGTTCCTAAGCCATTTTTGGAGGACTTTGTGGAGCAAGTTGGGCACTAAATTGTTATTTTCAACCACTTGTCACCCACAAACCGATGGGCAAACGGAAGTTGTTAATAGGACTTTGGGAACTTTGCTTAGGACAGTTTTGAGGAATAACTTAAAAACTTGGGAAGCTTGTTTACCCCATGTTGAATTTGCTTACAATAGAGCTGTTCATAGCACCACTAATTGTTCTCCTTTTGAAGTTGTTTATGGTTTTAACCCACTAACTCCTCTTGATCTTTTGCCTATGCCTAATGTTTCTGTTTTTAAGCATAAAGAAGGTCAAGCAAAGGTGGACTATGTGAAGAAGCTTCATGAGAGAGTCAAAGATCAAATTGAGAGGAAAAATAAAAGCTATGCTAAACAAGCCAACAAAGGGAGAAAGAAGGTTGTCTTCGAACCCGGAGATTGGGTTTGGGTGCACATGAGAAAAGAAAGGTTTCCGGAACAAAGGAAATCAAAGCTTCAACCAAGGGGAGATGGACCATTTCAAGTGCTTGAAAGAATCAATGACAATGCTTACAAAGTTGAGCTGCCCGGTGAGTATAATGTTAGTTCCACCTTCAATGTCTCTGATTTATCTCTTTTTGATGCAGATGGAGAATTCGATTTGAGGACAAATCCTTCTCATGAGGGAGAGAATGATGAGGACATGACCAAGAGCAAGGGCAAGGATCCACTTGAAGGACTTGGAGGACCTATGACAAGGGCTAGAGCAAGGAAAGCCAAGGAAGCTCTTCAACAAGTGCTGTCCATACTATTTGAATACAAGCCCAAGTTTCAAGGAGAAAAGTCCAAGGTTGTGAGTTGTATCATGGCCCAAATGGAGGAGGACTAAATGACACCACTTTGTTTCAATTTTAGAGTGTTTAGTTTGTCTAAATAATGGCCCAATCCTTGTAAAGTTGGCTGACCAAAAATATGTTTTGGGTTAATCAACTAAAAGGGCTTTAGTTCAAGTTGTAATAAGGGCCCAATTGGCAACCTAGGCATCAGCCTTTTGGGAGACCAAATGGTGGCTGACTTGTTGGCTGTTGGGGGTGACTTTTGGTTGCCACAATTTCAGTTACACTCAGCCATTAAGTTTGTTTTAATTCCCTAGGTTAATGGCATTAAGTTATTTTAATTCTAGGTTAGTGGGTCATTACTAAAATCTGCTGTAAAGCTTCTATATAAGCTGAACCATTTTATCAATAAACACAAGTTGAGTTTTATTCAGAAAATTAGAGTTTATCTCTTTTATCTTAGTGAGAGTGATTCTCCTAAATTCTTGAGTGATTCAAGAACACCCTGGCTGTATCAAAGGACTTTCACAACCTTTGTGTGTTGCCCTCGCTGGAAAGAGTGATTCTTTCCTTCCAATCATCTCCACCCTTATTCTTTCAAACCACAATTCCAGAAAATCCACCTCTGCCCAAAATTATCTCGTGACCATAACTCCCATTTTACACACTCAAATTAAGTGATTCTTGAGCCTAAATTGAATTTCAAAACGAGACCTTTCACCTCGTTTTGGAATCACCTCATTTGGAGCCCTGTAGCTTCCGTTATTGCCATTTCTATATTTCTGTCCAGCCACCACATAACCTACGTTTTACCATCCCATTCATCCATTTTATGCCAGAAACCACCTTATTAAGACCCACGAAATTATCCACCTTATTTTCCATCCTTTCCTTAATCAATTTCTGCATTTCCCATCAAGGTTTAGTCCTAGACGATCCTAAGTCAGCGCTTGTGCCATGAGGGTTCATATCAGTTTTAAAGCCCCGGCCGATATTTTTCAGCCAACATTGCAGAATTTTTTTACAAACACTGGTCGATAATATTTCTTTATGGTAGACGAAGTTTTGCTGTTCGGTATTGCCTACAAAATTTACAATGTAGGTCGGCTAGGGTTTTTCATGCGAGATTGTGTTTCGGCCGACACGGGCATGCTCTCATTTCATCAGCCACGAAGACGTTAGCCCACCTTGGCAAAAAGCATGATTCACCGATATTGATCGAAGAAAATGCTAGCCGACGTCGGCCAGGAAAAGATGACAGATCGAGGTCTTCAAAAGAAGCATGACCGGATGACTCCGATCGAACATTTCCAAATCGACATCGTCCAAGTATTATTCAGGGGTGGAATAGAAAAAACAGTAGCCAGCATCGGTAGTTAAATAGCCCCCAACTGATATTTTTCAGCCGACATTGCCTAATTTTTTTACAAGCGCTGGCCGACAATGTTTTTTTACGGTAGAGGAAGCTTTTTTTGTTCGGTATTGCCTAAAAAATTTGCAATGTAGTTCGGCTAGGTTTCTCCGTGCGAGCTCAACCGAAGTTGTGTTTCGGCCGACACCGGCATTTTGTCGGCCAGGAAAACATTAGCCCGCCTCGGCAAAAAAACATGATTCACCGATATTGACAGAAAAAAATGCTAGCCTTAGTCGGCCAGGAAAGATGACCGATCGAGGTCTAAAAAAGAAGCATGACCGGATTACGCCGATCGAACATTTCCTAATAGATATCCTCCAAGTATTACTCAGGGATTGAATAGAAAAAACAATAGCCGACATCGGTAGTTAAATAGCCGTGACTGATATTTTTCAGCCAACATTGCGCAATTTCTTTCACAGACGCTGGCCGATAATATTTCTTTACGGTAAAGGATGCTTTCGTTGTTGGGTGTCGCCTATAAAATTTTCAATGTAGGTCGGCTAGGTTTTTTCGTGCGAGCTCAACCAAAGTTGTGTTTTGGCCGACACCGGCATGTTCTCGTTTACTCTGCCAGGAACACATTAACCCACCTCGGCAAAACAACCATTATCCTCCGATACTGATTGAGAAAAACAATAGCCGATGTCGTCCAGGAAAGATGACCGATCGAGGTCTAAAAATCAAAAGCATCACCCGATGACGCCGATCGAACATTTCCTAATAGACAACACCAAAAAATTATCAAGGGATTAATTAGAAAAAACAACACCCGACAT
The DNA here is from genome assembly GCF_004193775.1 of Glycine soja. Classification (NCBI taxonomy): domain Eukaryota; kingdom Viridiplantae; phylum Streptophyta; class Magnoliopsida; order Fabales; family Fabaceae; genus Glycine; species Glycine soja. The sequence continues at coordinate 9,961 of NW_021144612.1, read as the reverse complement.
CGGTCGTTTTAAAGCCCCGGCAGATATTTTTCAGCCAACATTGCATAATTTTTTTACAAACACTGGTCGATAATATTTCTTTATGGTAGACGAAGTTTTGCAGTTCGGTATTGCCTACAAAATTTACAATGTAGGTCGGCTAGGGTTTTTCGTGCGAGATTGTGTTTCGGCCGACACGGGCATGCTCTCATTTCATCAGCCACGAAGACGTTAGCCCACCTTGGCAAAAAGCATGATTCACCGATATTGATCGAAGAAAATGCTAGCCGACGTCGGCCAGGAAAAGATGAAAGATCGAGGTCTTAAAAAGAAGCATGACCGGATGACTCCGATCGAACATTTCCAAATCGACATCGTCCAAGTATTATTCAGGGGTGGAATAGAAAAAACAGTAGCCAGCATCGGTAGTTAAATAGCCCCAACTGATATTTTTCAGCCGACATTGCGCAGTTTTTTTACAAGCGCTGGCCGACAATGTTTTTTTACGGTAGAGGAAGCTTTTTTTGTTCGGTATTGCCCATAAAATTTGCAATGTAGTTCGGCTAGGTTTCTTCGTGCGAGCTCAACCGAAGTTGTGTTTCGGCCGACACCGTCATTTTGTCGGCCAGGAAAGCATTAGCCCGCCTCGGCAAAAAAACATGATTCACCGATATTGACAGAAAAAAATGCTAGCCTTAGTCGGCCAGGAAAGATGACCGATCGAGGTCTAAAAAAGAAGCATGACCGGATTACGCCGATCGAACATTTCCTAATAGATATCCTCCAAGTATTACTCAGGGATTGAATAGAAAAAACAATAGCCGACATCGGTAGTTAAATAGCCGTGACTGATATTTTTCAGCCAACATTGCGCAATTTCTTTCACAAACGCTGGCCGATAATATTTCTTTACGGTAAAGGATGCTTTCGTTGTTGGGTGTCGCCTATAAAATTTTCAATGTAGGTCGGCTAGGTTTTTTCGTGCGAGCTCAACCAAAGTTGTGTTTCGGCCGACACCGGCATGTTCTCGTTTAGTCTGCCAGGAACACATTAACCCACCTCGGCAAAACAACCATTATCCTCCGATACTGATTGAGAAAAACAATAGCCGATGTCGTCCAGGAAAGATGACCGATCGAGGTCTAAAAATCAAAAGCATCACCCGATGACGCCGATCGAACATTTCCTAATAGACAACACCAAAAAATTATCAAGGGATTAATTAGAAAAAACAACACCCGACATCGGTCGTTTTAAAGCCCCGGCCGATATTTTTCAGCCAACATTGCAGAATTTTTTTACAAACACTGGTCGATAATATTTCTTTATGGTAGACGAAGTTTTGCTGTTCGGTATTGCCTACAAAATTTACAATGTAGGTCGGCTAGGGTTTTTCGTGCGAGATTGTGTTTCGGGCGACACGGGCATGCTCTCATTTCATCAGCCACGAAGACGTTAGCCCACCTTGGCAAAAAGCATGATTCACCGATATTGATCGAAGAAAATGCTAGCCGACGTCGGCCAGGAAAAGATGACAGATCGAGGTCTTAAAAAGAAGCATGACCGGATGACTCCGATCGAACATTGCCAAATCGACATCGTCCAAGTATTATTTAGGGGTGGAATAGAAAAAACAGTAGCCATCATCGGTAGTTAAATAGCCCCCAACTGATATTTTTCAGCCGACATTGCCTAATTTTTTTACAAGCGCTGGCCGACAATGTTTTTTTACGGTAGAGGAAGCTTTTTTTGTTCGGTATTGCCTAAAAAATTTGCAATGTAGTTCGGCTAGGTTTCTTCGTGCGAGCTCAACCGAAGTTGTATTTCGGCCGACACCGGCATTTTGTCGGCCCGGAAAACATTAGCCCGCCTCGGCAAAAAAACATGATTCACCGATATTGACAGAAAAAAATGCTAGCCCTAGTCGGCCAGGAAAGATGACCGATCGAGGTCTAAAAAAGAAGCATGACCGGATTACGCCGATCGAACATTTCCTAATAGATATCCTCCAAGTATTATTCAGGGATTGAATGGAAAAAACAGTAGCCGGCATCGGTAGTTAAAAAGCCGTGACTGATATTTTTCAGCCAACATTGCGCAATTTCTTTCACAAACGCTGGCCGATAATATTTCTTTACGCTAAAGGATGCTTTCGTTGTTGGGTGTCGCCTATAAAATTTTCAATGTAGGTCGGCTAGGTTTTTTCGTGCGAGCTCAACCAAAGTTGTGTTTCGGCCGACACCGGCATGTTCTCGTTTAGTCTGCCAGGAACACATTAACCCACCTCGGCAAAACAACCATTATCCTCCGATACTGATTGAGAAAAACAATAGCCGATGTCGCCCAGGAATGATGACCGATCGAGGTCTAAAAATCAAAAGCATCACCCGATGACGCCGATCGAACATTTCCTAATAGACAACACCAAAAAATTATCAAGGGATTAATTAGAAAAAACAACACCCGACATCGGTCGTTTTAAAGCCCCGGCCGATATTTTTCAGCCAACATTGCAGAATTTTTTTACAAACACTGGTCGATAATATTTCTTTATGGTAGACGAAGTTTTGCTGTTCGGTATTGCCTACAAAATTTACAATGTAGGTCGGCTAGGGTTTTTCGTGCGAGATTGTGTTTCGGCCGACACGGGCATGCTCTCATTTCATCAGCCACGAAGACGTTAGCCCACCTTGGCAAAAAGCATGATTCACCGATATTGATCGAAGAAAATGCTAGCCGACGTCGGCCAGGAAAAGATGACAGATCGAGGTCTTAAAAAGAAGCATGACCGGATGACTCCGATCGAACATTTCCAAATCGACATCGTCCAAGTATTATTCAGGGGTGGAATAGAAAAAACAGTAGCCAGCATCGGTAGTTAAATAGCCCCAACTGATATTTTTCAGCCGACATTGCGCAGTTTTTTTACAAGCGCTGGCCGACAATGTTTTTTTACGGTAGAGGAAGCTTTTTTTGTTCGGTATTGCCCATAAAATTTGCAATGTAGTTCGGCTAGGTTTCTTCGTGCGAGCTCAACCGAAGTTGTATTTCGGCCGACACCGGCATTTTGTCGGCCAGGAAAGCATTAGCCCGCCTCGGCAAAAAAACATGATTCACCGATATTGACAGAAAAAAATGCTAGCCTTAGTCGGCCAGGAAGATGACCGATCGAGGTCTAAAAAAGAAGCATGACCGGATTACGCCGATCGAACATTTCCTAATAGATATCCTCCAAGTATTACTCAGGGATTGATTAGAAAAAACAATAGCCGACATCGGTAGTTAAATAGCCGTGACTGATATTTTTCAGCCAACATTGCGCAATTTCTTTCACAAACGCTGGCCGATAATATTTCTTTACGGTAAAGGATGCTTTCGTTGTTGGGTGTCGCCTATAAAATTTTCAATGTAGGTCGGCTAGGTTTTTTCGTGCGAGCTCAACCAAAGTTGTGTTTCGGCCGACACCGGCATGTTCTCGTTTACTCTGCCAGGAACACATTAACCCACCTCGGCAAAACAACCATTATCCTCCGATACTGATTGAGAAAAACAATAGCCGATGTCGTCCAGGAAAGATGACCGATCGAGGTCTAAAAATCAAAAGCATCACCCGATGACGCCGATCGAACATTTCCTAATAGACAACACCAAAAAATTATCAAGGGATTAATTAGAAAAAACAACACCCGACATCGGTCGTTTTAAAGCCCCGACCGATATTTTTCAGCCAACATTGCAGAATTTTTTTACAAACACTGGTCGATAATATTTCTTTGGTTGCTGTTCGGTATTGCCTACAAAATTTACAATGTAGGTCGGCTAGGGTTTTTCGTGCGAGATTGTGTTTCGGCCGACACGGGCATGCTCTCATTTCATCAGCCACGAAGACGTTAGCCCACCTTGGCAAAAAGCATGATTCACCGATATTGATCGAAAAAATGCCAGCCGACGTCGGCCAGGAAAAGATGACAGATCGAGGTCTCAAGAAGAAGCATGACCGGATGACTCCGATCGAACATTTCCAAATCGACATCGTCCAAGTATTATTCAGGGGTGGAATAGAAAAAACAGTAGCCAGCATCGGTAGTTAAATAGCCCCAACTGATATTTTTCAGCCGACATTGCGCAATTTTTTTACAAGCGCTGGCCGACAATGTTTTTTTACGGTAGAGGAAGCTTTTTTTGTTCGGTATTGCCTAAAAAATTTGCAATGTAGTTCGGCTAGGTTTCTTCGTGCGAGCTCAACCGAAGTTGTATTTCGGCCGACACCGGCATTTTGTCGGCCAGGAAAACATTAGCCCACCTCGGCAAAAAAACATGATCACCGATATTGACAGAAAAAAAAATGCTAGCCTTAGTCGGCCAGGAAAGATGACCGATCGAGGTCTAAAAAAGAAGCATGACCGGATTACGCCGATCGAACATTTCCTAATAGATATCCTCCAAGTATTATTATTCAGGGATTGAATAGGAAAAACAATAGCCGACATCGGTAGTTAAATAGCCGTGACTGATAATATTTTTCAGCCAACATTGCGCAATTTCTTTCACAAACGCTGGCCGATAATATTTCTTTACGGTAAGTAAGGATGCTTTCGTTGTTGGGTGTCGCCTATAAAATTTTCAATGTAGGTCGGCTAGGTTTTTTCGTGCGAGCTCAACCAAAGTTGTGTTTCGGCCGACACCGGCATGTTCTCGTTTACTCTGCCAGGAACACATTAACCCACCTCGGCAAAACAACCATTATTCTCCGATACTGATTGAGAAAAACAATAGCCGATGTCGTCCAGGAAGATGACCGATCGAGGTCTAAAAATCAAAAGCATCACCCGATGACGCCGATCGAACATTTCCTAATAGACAACACCAAAAAATTATCAAGGGATTAATTAGAAAAAACAACACCCGACATCGGTCGTTTTAAAGCCCCGACCGATATTTTTCGGCCAACATTGCAGAATTTTCTTACAAACACTGGTCGATAATATTTCTTTGTTGTTCGGTGTTGCCTACAAAATTTACAATGTAGGTCGGCTAGGGTTTTTCGTGCGAGATTGTGTTTCGGCCGACACTGGCATGCTCTCATTTCATCAGCCACGAAGACGTTAGCCCACCTTGGCAAAAAGCATGATTCACCGATATTGATCGAAAAAAATGCCAGCCGACGTCGGCCAGGAAAAGATGACAGATCGAGGTCTCAAAAAGAAGCATGACCGGATGACTCCGATCGAACATTTCCAAATCGACATCGTCCAAGTATTATTCAGGGGTGGAATAGAAAGAACAGTAGCCAGCATCGGTAGTTAAATAGCCCCAACTGATATTTTTCAGCCGACATTGCGCAATTTTTTTACAAGCGCTGGCCGACAATGTTTTTTTTACGGTAGAGGAAGCTTTTTTTGTTCGGTATCGCCTAAAAAATTTGCAATGTAGTTCGGCTAGGTTTCTTCGTGCGAGCTCAACCGAAGTTGTATTTCGGCCGACACCGGCATTTTGTCGGCCAGGAAAACATTAGCCCACCTCGGCAAAAAAACATGATCCACCGATATTGACAGAAAAAAAAAATGCTAGCCTTAGTCGGCCAGGAAAGATGACCGATCGAGGTCTAAAAAAGAAGCATGACCGGATTACGCCGATCGAACATTTCCTAATAGATATCCTCCAAGTATTATTATTCAGGGATTGAATAGGAAAAAACAATAGCCGACATCGGTAGTTAAATAGCCGTGACTGATAATATTTTCAGCCAACATTGCGCAATTTCTTTCACAAACGCTGGCCGATAATATTTCTTTACGGTAAAGGTAAAGGATGCTTTCGTTGTTGGGTGTCGCCTATAAAATTTTCAATGTAGGTCGGCTAGGTTTTTTCGTGCGAGCTCAACCAAAGTTGTGTTTCGGCCGACACCGGCATGTTCTCGTTTACTCTGCCAGGAACACATTAACCCACCTCGGCAAAACAACCATTATTCTCCGATACTGATTGAGAAAAACAATAGCCGATGTCGTCCAGGAAAGATGACCGATCGAGGTCTAAAAATCAAAAGCATCACCCGATGACGCCGATCGAACATTTCCTAATAGACAACACCAAAAAATTATCAAGGGATTAATTAGAAAAAACAACACCCGACATCGGTCGTTTTAAAGCCCCGACCGATATTTTTCGGCCAACATTGCAGAATTTTCTTACAAACACTGGTCGATAATATTTCTTTGTTGTTCGGTGTTGCCTACAAAATTTACAATGTAGGTCGGCTAGGGTTTTTCGTGCGAGATTGTGTTTCGGCCGACACTGGCATGCTCTCATTTCATCAGCCACGAAGACGTTAGCCCACCTTGGCAAAAAGCATGATTCACCGATATTGATCGAAAAAAATGCCAGCCGACGTCGGCCAGGAAAAGATGACAGATCGAGGTCTCAAGAAGAAGCATGACCGGATGACTCCGATCGAACATTTCCAAATCGACATCGTCCAAGTATTATTCAGGGGTGGAATAGAAAGAACAGTAGCCAGCATCGGTAGTTAAATAGCCCCAACTGATATTTTTCAGCCGACATTGCGCAATTTTTTTACAAGCGCTGGCCGACAATGTTTTTTTTACGGTAGAGGAAGCTTTTTTTGTTCGGTATCGCCTAAAAAATTTGCAATGTAGTTCGGCTAGGTTTCTTCGTGCGAGCTCAACCGAAGTTGTATTTCGGCCGACACCGGCATTTTGTCGGCCAGGAAAACATTAGCCCACCTCGGCAAAAAAACATGATCCACCGATATTGACAGAAAAAAAAAATGCTAGCCTTAGTCGGCCAGGAAAGATGACCGATCGAGGTCTAAAAAAGAAGCATGACCGGATTACGCCGATCGAAGATTTCCTAATAGATATCCTCCAAGTATTATTATTCAGGGATTGAATAGGAAAAACAATAGCCGACATCGGTAGTTAAATAGCCGTGACTGATAATATTTTCAGCCAACATTGCGCAATTTCTTTCACAAACGCTGGCCGATAATATTTCTTTACGGTAAAGGTAAAGGATGCTTTCGTTGTTGGGTGTCGCCTATAAAATTTTCAATGTAGGTCGGCTAGGTTTTTTCGTGCGAGCTCAACCAAAGTTGTGTTTCGGCCGACACCGGCATGTTCTCGTTTACTCTGCCAGGAACACATTAACCCACCTCGGCAAAACAACCATTATTCTCCGATACTGATTGAGAAAAACAATAGCCGATGTCGTCCAGGAAAGATGACCGATCGAGGTCTAAAAATCAAAAGCATCACCCGATGACGCCGATCGAACATTTCCTAATAGACAACACCAAAAAATTATCAAGGGATTAATTAGAAAAAACAACACCCGACATCGGTCGTTTTAAAGCCCCGACCGATATTTTTCGGCCAACATTGCAGAATTTTCTTACAAACACTGGTCGATAATATTTCTTTGTTGTTCGGTGTTGCCTACAAAATTTACAATGTAGGTCGGCTAGGGTTTTTCGTGCGAGATTGTGTTTCGGCCGACACTGGCATGCTCTCATTTCATCAGCCACGAAGACGTTAGCCCACCTTGGCAAAAAGCATGATTCACCGATATTGATCGAAAAAAATGCCAGCCGACGTCGGCCAGGAAAAGATGACAGATCGAGGTCTCAAGAAGAAGCATGACCGGATGACTCCGATCGAACATTTCCAAATCGACATCGTCCAAGTATTATTCAGGGGTGGAATAGAAAGAACAGTAGCCAGCATCGGTAGTTAAATAGCCCCAACTGATATTTTTCAGCCGACATTGCGCAATTTTTTTACAAGCGCTGGCCGACAATGTTTTTTTACGGTAGAGGAAGCTTTTTTTGTTCGGTATCGCCTAAAAAATTTGCAATGTAGTTCGGCTAGGTTTCTTCGTGCGAGCTCAACCGAAGTTGTATTTCGGCCGACACCGGCATTTTGTCGGCCAGGAAAACATTAGCCCACCTCGGCAAAAAAACATGATCCACCGATATTGACAGAAAAAAAAAATGCTAGCCTTAGTCGGCCAGGAAAGATGACCGATCGAGGTCTAAAAAAGAAGCATGACCGGATTACGCCGATCGAACATTTCCTAATAGATATCCTCCAAGTATTATTATTCAGGGATTGAATAGGAAAAACAATAGCCGACATCGGTAGTTAAATAGCCGTGACTGATAATATTTTTCAGCCAACATTGCGCAATTTCTTTCACAAACGCTGGCCGATAATATTTCTTTACGGTAAAGGTAAAGGATGCTTTCGTTGTTGGGTGTCGCCTATAAAATTTTCAATGTAGGTCGGCTAGGTTTTTTCGTGCGAGCTCAACCAAAGTTGTGTTTCGGCCGACACCGGCATGTTCTCGTTTACTCTGCCAGGAACACATTAACCCACCTCGGCAAAACAACCATTATTCTCCGATACTGATTGAGAAAAACAATAGCCGATGTCGTCCAGGAAAGATGACCGATCGAGGTCTAAAAATCAAAAGCATCACCCGATGACGCCGATCGAACATTTCCTAATAGACAACACCAAAAAATTATCAAGGGATTAATTAGAAAAAACAACACCCGACATCGGTCGTTTTAAAGCCCCGACCGATATTTTTCGGCCAACATTGCAGAATTTTCTTACAAACACTGGTCGATAATATTTCTTTGTTGTTCGGTGTTGCCTACAAAATTTACAATGTAGGTCGGCTAGGGTTTTTCGTGCGAGATTGTGTTTCGGCCGACACTGGCATGCTCTCATTTCATCAGCCACGAAGACGTTAGCCCACCTTGGCAAAAAGCATGATTCACCGATATTGATCGAAAAAAATGCCAGCCGACGTCGGCCAGGAAAAGATGACAGATCGAGGTCTCAAGAAGAAGCATGACCGGATGACTCCGATCGAACATTTCCAAATCGACATCGTCCAAGTATTATTCAGGGGTGGAATAGAAAGAACAGTAGCCAGCATCGGTAGTTAAATAGCCCCAACTGATATTTTTCAGCCGACATTGCGCAATTTTTTTACAAGCGCTGGCCGACAATGTTTTTTTTACGGTAGAGGAAGCTTTTTTTGTTCGGTATCGCCTAAAAAATTTGCAATGTAGTTCGGCTAGGTTTCTTCGTGCGAGCTCAACCGAAGTTGTATTTCGGCCGACACCGGCATTTTGTCGGCCAGGAAAACATTAGCCCACCTCGGCAAAAAAACATGATCCACCGATATTGACAGAAAAAAAAAATGCTAGCCTTAGTCGGCCAGGAAAGATGACCGATCGAGGTCTAAAAAAGAAGCATGACCGGATTACGCCGATCGAAGATTTCCTAATAGATATCCTCCAAGTATTATTATTCAGGGATTGAATAGGAAAAACAATAGCCGACATCGGTAGTTAAATAGCCGTGACTGATAATATTTTTCAGCCAACATTGCGCAATTTCTTTCACAAACGCTGGCCGATAATATTTCTTTACGGTAAAGGTAAAGGATGCTTTCGTTGTTGGGTGTCGCCTATAAAATTTTCAATGTAGGTCGGCTAGGTTTTTTCGTGCGAGCTCAACCAAAGTTGTGTTTCGGCCGACACCGGCATGTTCTCGTTTACTCTGCCAGGAACACATTAACCCACCTCGGCAAAACAACCATTATTCTCCGATACTGATTGAGAAAACAATAGCCGATGTCGTCCAGGAAAGATGACCGATCGAGGTCTAAAAATCAAAAGCATCACCCGATGACGCCGATCGAACATTTCCTAATAGACAACACCAAAAAATTATCAAGGGATTAATTAGAAAAAACAACACCCGACATCGGTCGTTTTAAAGCCCCGGCCGATATTTTTCAGCCAACATTGCAGAATTTTTTTACAAACACTGGTCGATAATATTTCTTTATGTACAAGTTTTGCTGTTCGGTATTGCCTACAAATTTACAATGTAGGTCGGCTAGGGTTTTTCGTGCGAGATTGTGTTTCGGCCGACACTGGCATGCT